>NW_026068212.1:667589-673475 GCF_014885135.2 Alexandromys fortis
TGTATACAGTGTTCTGTCTGCTTGAATACTTGAAGGCCAGAAGAGGGCACCAGATCTCATTATAAATGGTTGTGAGCCATCATGTGTTAGTTGTGGTCAGGAGATGGAGGCAGTCTAAAGTATAGACTGAGTTGAGTTGGAGGCCCTCGTTAGCTATAAGAAACTGCCTCAAAAAGGCAAAAAAGAAAACAAAAACAAGGATGAGTGAAAATCTCAAGGGTTAAAAAACGGTCTTCCTTGCTGAGAATGAGAAGCTTGTTGGGATTTTGGAGTTTTCTTTCCCTTCCTCTCCCTTCCTTCCTTCCTTCCTTCCTTCCTTCCTTCCTTCCTTCCTTCCTTCCTTCCTTCCTTCCTTCCTTTCTCTCTCTCTCTGTCTCTCTCTCTCTTTCTTTCTTTTTTTTTAGACCAGTTCTTGCTATATAACCCTTCCTGGCTAGGAACACACTTTGTAGACCAGGTTGGCCTGGAACACTCAGAGATTTATCTTCCCCCTGAGTGCTGGAACTAAAAGTATGTGCCCCCTGCTTGTCAGTATATATATATTGTTTGTTGGTTTTTGAGACTGGGTTTTTCTGTGTAGCCTAGGCTGTCCCGCACTCACTCCATAGACCAGACTGGTTTCAGATTCACAGAGATCTGCCTTCATCTAGGCTGGGATGAAAGGCGTGTACCACCACCGCCTTGCCCAGTCAATATTTTCCTCTTTTATTTTTATTTATTCATTCATTCACTCATGTATCTATTTATTTATTTAGTTTTTTTATTGAAAAATTTCCCTCCCCTTTCCCCACTTTTCTCCCTCTCCCCCACTTTTCTCCCCCTCCCTCTCCAGTCCAAAGAGCAGTCATGGTTCCCTGCCCTGTGGAAAGTCCAAGGTCCTCCCCCCTCCGTCCAGGTCTAGGAAGGTGAGCACCCAAACAGGCTAGGCTCCCACAAAGCCAGTGCATGCAGTAGGATCAAAACCCAGTGCCATTTTCCTTGGCTTCTCATCAGCCCTCATCATCTGCCATGTTCAGAGTCCGGTTTTATCCCATGCTTTATCAGTCCCAGTCACGCTGGCCTTGGGAGCTCCCAATAGATCAGCCCCACTGTCTCAGTGGATGGGTGCATCAATCATGGTCCTGACTTCCTTGTTCATTTTCTCCCTCTTTCTGCTCTTCAATCGGACTTTGGGAGCTCAGTCCAGTGCTCCAATGTGGGTCTCTATCTCTATCTCTATCCATCGCCAGATGAAGGTTCTATGGTGATATGCAAGATATTCATCAGTATGGCTATAGGATAGGGCCATTTCAGGTTCCCTCTCCTCAGCTACCCAAAGAACTAACTGGGGACATCTCCCTGGACACCTGGGAGCCCCTCTACAGTCAGGTCTCTTGCCAACCCTAAGATGGCTCCCTTAATTAAGAAATATACCTCCCTGCTCCCATATCCACCCTTCCATTATCCCAATCATCCCATTCCCCCGAGCTCTCCCCATCCTCCCCTTCTCACTTTTCTCTCCCCAATTCCCCTTACTCCCATCCCACCCCACCCCCAAGTTTCCAATTTTTGCCCAGCAAAATCTATGTATTCCAGACTGGCCTCAGACTCTTGATTTTCCTCTTTTGGTCTTTCAAGTACTAGAATTCCAGGCACGTGCCTCCATGCCCAGTTAGTCTTACTTTGCTTTTGTTTTGCCTTTCTAGTCTCTAGTCTTAGTGATGGAAGAATCTTTTATTTAATATTTGTTTTTAGGTTGCAGTTTCATCATTATCTGCAGTAATCAAGTTTTTAGAACTCTTGTCAGATGATTCAAATTTTGGACAGTTTGAACTGACTACTTTTGATTTCAACCAATACATGAAATTGGACATGGCAGCAGTTATAGCCCTCAACCTTTTCCATGTAAAAAAGACAACATGGGTTAAAAATGTTGAATAATTTAGCTGGGCGGTGGTGGCACAGATCTTTAATCTCAGCACTCAGGAGGCAGAGGCAGGCTGTGAATTCTGTGAATTTGAGGCCAGCCTGGTCTACATAGCGAATTCCAGCACAGCCAGAGATACACAGAGAAATCCTGTCTTGGGGAGAAAAAAAAAATCAAGAAACTGAGTAATTAAAAAAAAAGTTCCCTTTCACAAATAATGATCTATGTAAGAACTTGGTATTCTGTAACATTATTGTCATTAAACTAGATAGTTTTTTAAATTATTTATTTATTATGTATGAAGTGTTCTGCTGGCATGCCTGCCTACAGGCCAGAAGAGGGCACCAGATCTCATTACAGATGGTTATGAGCCACCATGTGGGTGCTGGGAATTGAACTCAGGACCTCTGGAAGAGTGGCTGATGCTTTCGACCTCTGAGCCATCTCTCCAGCCCCCATAAGTTGTTTTTAATTATTGTATTTTATTTTGCTAGTCTCAGACAGTATGTGTAGACTGTCCTGGTCATTTGGGTGATTCTGTGTTAACTCAGGGCAGTTCTGTTCTGAGTTCATTTAGACACAGTGAAGTCACTGTGAGTCAGCTGAGGGTAAATGCAGATGCACAGGTTTCACCTTAGAGGAACTATTGTGGGCAGTTCCTAGTTTATATTTGGAGAGCAGTGCTCACTATTCCAGCTCTGTCTCATGGCAGAATAAAGTCTTTGCTGATGGTTTTTTCATTTTGTGTGTTACTAGGGTTCTGTTGAAGATACCACTGGCTCTCAGTGTCTGGCTGCATTACTGAATAAATGAAAAACTGCTCAAGGACAAAGATTGGTTAACCAGTGGATTAAACAGCCTCTCATGGACAAGAACAGAATAGAAGAGAGGTATAGCGTTTAGTGTGTGCTTCTCCTGCCTTTGTGCAATTCACTGTTGACCCTGTATGATAATGCCACGTATTCTGATAGACAGTTTGCACTCTGTGTATTTCTTGTTTTGTTGTGCTGTGGGTCCTGAACTGACCTTGAACTCATATTTAGTTGAGGATGAATTTTAACCTTTAAAAACGTTTTAATTATATGGCGTGTGTGTGTGTGTGTGTGTGTGTGTGTGCGTGTGTGTGTATGTGTGTGTGTGTCTGAGGGGTGCTTACAGGGTGTGGAGCATACATCTGTAGAGTCCATTCTCCTTCCACCTTAATGTAGATTCCAGGGTTCTAACTCAGGTATAGTCAGGTTTCTCAGTGAGGGTCGTCATCCCAGCCATCCTGGCCCCGGTCTGGCACTGGTGTAGGTGGCGACACCCCTAGCAATGTGGTTCTGGAGGTGGAAGCTGAACTGGAAACTCAATCCAGGGTATTGTACTGAGATCTATCCCTAGCACAGCTAACTTTCTTCGTGTATTAAAAGTTATTTTTACTTATTGTTTGTGGGAGGAGCACAAGTGGAGGGCAGAGGACAACTTTCTGGGGTTCTTTTTATGCCTAGGCTGTGTGCGCCATGAGGAAGGTGAGATACCACTTAAGGCTCCAGAGACTTTAATAATTCACTCCAGGAGCGGTCCCTGATGGAGCAGGGCAGCAGGACAAGAACTTTGGAGCCTTGTTCCTCCCAGCAGCCCCAGGAAGGGTGATATTACTCTGATATCTTTCCCAATCTATTTATGGCCCTGTCTGTGTGTATGTCTGCACTTGAACTCAGGACCTTTGGAAGAGCAGGCAATGCTTTTAAGCATTGCCTTTTCCTTTTGTTGCCAGTAGAGAGCACCAGACCTCATTTCACATCGTTTTGAGCCATTATGTGGTATCCAGGAATCGAACTTCTGACCTTTGGAAGAGCAGGCAATGCTCTTAACCACTGAGCTATCTCTCCAGCCCTTTTTTTCTGTTGCCAGTAGAGGGCACCAGACCTCGTTACAGATGGTTGTGAGCCATTATGTGGTTGCCTGGAATTGAATTCAGGACGTTGGAAGAGCAGGCAATGCTCTTAACCACTGAGTCATCTCTCCAGCCCCCTTTTCCACTTTTTTTTTTTTAACTAAATCAGGTTTACTTGATGTGTTGTGTGGATCACATCTGCATTCCCCTAACATACGGAGCACAGGAGTCTCCATGGACCTATTGGCTGTTCGTGTACCTCATAAAGGAGGTCTAGATAAATTGTTTCTCCAGCTTTAGATTGGGTTATCCTTTTGCTGGTGTTTATAGTCCTTTGTATGTCTTGGATGTGAGTTCTTCATCAGGCACATGAACATGCCAGTATTTTCTTCTGCTAGCTATCTTGCCTTATTCTCCTTGGCTCTGAAGTACACTGGAGCATGGTGATTGAGCTGTTAGGCTTTAATGTCCTAACACAAAGTTTTGCCTGATCCAGTCACAACGACGTGTGCCCATGTTTTTTTCTTTGAATTTGCGCATCTCATTTCATACTTTTAATGTTGCATTCTGAGTGAATTTTATTGGTGTTGTTTCATAGTCACCAGCACTTGTTTTTTTCACGTGTGGATACCAAATTGCCCCAGAATAATTTCTTGTTGGAAAAAAAATTGTCCTGGAACTAGCTCTTGTAGACCAGGCTAGCCTCGAACTCACTGAGTTCTGCCCACCTCTGAGTGCTGGGAATAAAGGCGTGCACCACCACAGGTAAAAATATTGTTTTTAAAAATGATTTTGCAGCATTTTCTTGAGATTCAATTGATCATAAACGTGGGAGTTTGCTTTGGGTCCCACAAACCAGGACCAAATCAAGTCGTTTTCTCAGGTGAGAACTTTGGTAAAATCTCTAAAATCCCCCTTCAAAGTGTCAGTTACATTTTCTGCTCTAAAACCCTCATTGACTGAACTTCCCCACTGAAGCAGAGTGGAACTCTAAGGGTCACCTATGGGGAACAAAGCCTTGACCCACCTAGGAGAGAACACAATCATACCACAAAGCTAGAAGGATCATCGATCTGCAAATAGAATGTAAAGGAAAGGCCCAGACTTGCAGGCTGGAGACTCATCAGCCACCCTCAGCATAGTCCAGCCTCATCACTAGTGCAGCACAGGTGTGAGCAGACTGGCTCTGAAGACATCGGTTGCTAGAGCACCTGGCAGACCAGACCCAGGCTGTACTGGAGCCCATGAGCCTGAGTCCAAAGGTCCACGGAAGCCAATGGGGATCAATGTTTTAGAAAACTCACAGAAGAGGAACTGCCATTTGGCTTTGTGCAGGGGTGAGGAAAGGGCGTGGCCTTCCTCTCCTTGATCTTGCCTTGCCATTAAATGGGTGAGGCTGGGCTTCTCATCACCTAACATCAGAGGGAAGCTCTGTGAAAATGGAATTACCTGTCAAGGGGCACAGACTTTGGCAGGTGGAATCAATGCACCTGGCCCCGCAGGTGGTGTGTGGAAGGAATTGTGGCATGCTGGGTAGGGTTGCTTTGTTAATTTGAAATGCAGTAGGATCATCTGGGAGAGGGAACTGCAACTGAAAAGATATTGCCTCCATTAGACCAACCTGTAGGCAAGACGGTGGGAGTATTTTAAAAATTATTATTGGTATGTGTGTGTGTGTGGTTCAGTCCGAGAAGGGTGGTACCACCCATAGATGGGTGGTTCTGGGCTGTATAAGAAAGAGCAAAGCCATGGGGAACAAGCCAATAAGCAGAATCCCTCCATGGCTTCTGCTTCAGTTCCTGCTTTCAGGTTCTCGCCTGGATTCTTTGCAGCGGCTTCCCTTCATAATGGGCTGTGATTGGGATGCCTAAGCCAAAGAAACCCTGTCCTCCCCAAGTTCTTATCAGTCATGGTGTTTGATCAGAGCAGTGGACTCCAAACTGAGACCTCTTGTCTGGGGAGGTTAGGCCGGGAGGGACGACTAGAACAGCCTGGGCGTCTGTGTGTTCACTGTCTGGGAGCAGATGCTTCATGATCAGAGGCCGTCCTCTTCTGTACTGCAGGCTACATGAAGGAAGAAACCTGTATAAATAATAATAAT
>NW_026068212.1:677930-678653 GCF_014885135.2 Alexandromys fortis
AATAATAATAATAATAATAATAAATAGTAATAATAATAATAATAGCAGCCATTTTTGACTGGGGAAAGACAGACTCTCAGGGTATCTGATGGCCTCCTCTGTCTGCAGCAGGCATGTACAGACATATGGTCTATGCTTATGCAGACACATACATATGCATACAATAAAGAAAATAAAAAAGAACTACAAATGTTCAGTGATTGTTTTCAAAAGTGCTCAATATCCTTAGCCATTAGGAAAATAATAAAAATGAAACAACTGCTTTGAGATTCTGGCTTTCCCCAGTCAAAAATGGCTGCTATTAAACAAAAAAGTAAGAGGTAGAAATAAGAATATGGAGGAAGAGGAACCATTATCAGCTGCGGGTAGAACAATAAACTGTGTAGCCACTGTAGAAATCAGTGTGGAAGTTCCCAACAAAACTGAAAATAAGACAGTCATGGTGGTGTACTCAGGAGGCAGAGGCATATGGATCTCTGTAAGTTCGAAGTCAGCCTGGTCTACATAGTGATTCCCAGGACAGTCAGGCTGATATGGAGAGACCTAACCAACCAAACAAAAACAACAAAAAGACAAAAACAAAACACCAAAACATAATAGCAAAACAAAATTAAAACTTTGAAAATAGAACTAATTTTGTTTTAATGTCTAACTCATGGGAAATATTAATAAGTAAAACCCCCAAAACTAGCTCTTTGAGGTTCTCCATAGTTTTTAAGGCTA
>NW_026068212.1:682801-685919 GCF_014885135.2 Alexandromys fortis
GCCCTTCCCCAA
The DNA here is from genome assembly GCF_014885135.2 of Alexandromys fortis. Lineage (NCBI taxonomy): Eukaryota > Metazoa > Chordata > Mammalia > Rodentia > Cricetidae > Alexandromys > Alexandromys fortis. Next base: position 682,814 of record NW_026068212.1, read on the forward strand.
CCTCAAAATTCAGCTGGAAAAAGTAAGAAAAAGTTTGTTATGTTAAAATGCATAAACATGGCCAGTAAATATTTATTTCTAAATGTATCTATATGTATAAATTGACTTGGATTGATGCGTCCTGTCTGCAATCCTTACTGACTGCCCAACCTTAAAATTTACTTCTGGATGTTCTGGTTATTGTGTCTGATATAATAAGGATTAAAATAGTAATAATAATGATAATAATATCTTTAAATAATACTTTAAATTCTTCTCTTAGGACTTACAGATTGTTCATGAGATATGGGTTAAAATCTCTATAATTTATAACAAAATTTGACTTTCAGCAAATGAATAAAGACTTATACTAAAATTTCCATACATGGGAATATATATGTTTCAACTCTTATTTAAAATGCATATACACATATATGACTTAAATTTAACTATATAAGAGCTTGATTTAATTACACATATATGTGCTTATAATTAAAATGCAAATATTATTTTTATGATTACATGTTATATAACACTTCTTAGTCTTAAGGAGCTCTCTCTACATTGCATCTCTGTACATCGTATTTCCTTCTAGACTAAGGAAGCAACAAGTTTCAAGTGTTTTAAATTGATATGAACTTTTATATGATGATAAAAATTTAAGATTATAAAGATCTATTCAGATCTATTCAGTATAACAAAACTAATTTAGAGATTTACACATAAAAACTTATGTCTTTGCCAATTATCTAACACCAAAACTTCAGAAACTTTAATGAAATGACAACATCTGTTTGATAAGTAGGTATTTGATAAACAAGATATATATTCTGTGATAAAATACCTGCCCTTCAGAGAGGTTTCTCTTTTAGGACTGGAGATTTAGGCAGGGGACCCATGGCAATGTCGGCCTCTGAGTTCCTCAGTCCATGCTCAAAGACCACACCCCACCACACAAACCGCTTTTCTCCTGTTCCCATTTGGCCCTGGGGTCTTTCCCTCATCACTTTTTCATCCTTCTCATGAGACAGTCTTAGTTTGGCACAAACCTGTTCTGCTATTACCAATAGAATGGCTATCTTAGTTTCTTTATTGAAATCATCATCTACTATTAAAGGGTTGTATTTTGATACTAAAAGAGCTTCAATTAAAATCATTATTTTAAGACTAAATCCGACAGGAATGTAATATAAAGTCCTAGTTATGAAAGCTGCTAACACATTGTAGACTGTTAATAAATACAAGTTAAGAGTCATCTTATGAATTACCAAGCTCTTTGGTTATAGTCATGCTAAGCACGGATGTGGTTATTGCGGGGAGAAGCCCGACCTAGTGCTCTGTGTGCTTAGGGCAAATAGGGTTGTCTGCTGAGATCTCCCTAATGGACAGACTGCCCTCACATGCTCAGAGATCTGCAGAAAATAGCAACTAAATGTTTTATTAAAAGCTTTGTGTAATAGAGAGGCAGGCCAGTTCCGGACATCTCCCTGACTTCCTTCAAAGAAGCCTGATGGAAGAAGAAGAATCTCTACCCAAAACTGGCCTCAAAATTGGCAGAACTAGCCACTGAGCGAACCTGCCTTTCACCTCAAGCTGCAAAGACTCTCTTTAAATGGTGGATAAAACACTGGGGAATTTATACCTAGAGTTGCCTAAGTCCTCATGCCAGGGAAGCTTGTGGGATCTTCAGGGAACTTGCAAGCTGACCTCTGCCAGCTGGAAGACAGATGTTGCCTTAACGACCAAGGAGGACCTTGGGGTAGTGGTCTAGACAGCCAGAAAGTAATTCTCTGTCAATTTTTCATGAATAATTTAGGTAAAGTTTACTCCCTTCAGAACTCTGGCACAGTTTGACAACTAATACCTTTGCCAACTTAAAAGCAGCAACCAGGGCTTCAGTTGCCTCCCCAATTCTCTATAAAATTCAAGTCACAGACCCACTCTCTTAGACCCAATACTAAGTCCAGACACAGTTCACCTCATTACCAGACTCAAAAAAAAAAACTCACAAAACAGATTTCAGTATAACTTTTTACCGTTCCTTTGTTTACAGGAACTTACTTTACAGTGACTGTGCTCAGTGGTCAGCTACTTGGAATTAATGGAAAATTAGATAAAAGTTGTTTTAAAATGCAAAACTTAAGATGTGAGGGCCTAAGAATGTTTGAGGGTCTACGAAAGTGTTTTAAGACATGTATTGCAAGTTATGAAGGTCTGAGGGTACCTAAAAGTGACTTAAGGTGCATAAATGCAAGTTACAAAGGTCTGAGGACAAAAAGGCTTAAGTGCTGAATAAGCAAAAAAGATTTGAGATGTTTAAAAGAATAAAATGTGTTTCAGATATCTCTCTCATTATGCTACTGTTATATTAAGACTCCAAAATTCTATAGTCTTAACATGAATTGACAAAATTCTGATAAGCTATTAATCTAGCTCTGGCAGAATACTACCACAGTCACCATAGCCACAAGCTCAAGATTTCAACTTCCCTTTGCTTGTTTCCTAACTATAGATGTCAAAGACACTTTGTATTGCACAGAAAACACCTGTCCCAGTTTTCTGGATAAAGAAACAATGTTAATGCTTTCAACCAAATCTAAACATGGTACAAGTATACTGCCATTTCTACAGTATAAATTTCATGAGAGATTATAAACAGTTTCTCTGATTTCCCTCTCTGCTTCTCTATCATTTGTGTACAGGAGAGCTATTGATATTTTTGAGCTGATCTTGTATCCTGCCACATCACTGAAGGTAGGAGTTCTTTGGTAGAGTTTTTGGGGTCACTGATGTACACTATCATATCATCGGCAAATAACAAAAGTTTGACCTCTTCTTTACCCATTCGAATCCCCTTGATCTCCTTATGTTGTCTTATTGCTATTGCTAGAACTTCAAGCACTATGTTGAAGAGATGATGAAAGTGAACAGCCTTGTCTTGTTCCTGATTTTAGTGGAATGGCTTTGAGATTTTCTCCATTTGATATTAGCTGTTGGCTTGCTGTTTATTACTTTTATTATATTTCGATATGATCCTTGTATCCCTAACCTCTCCAAGACCTTTATCATAAAGTGGTGTTGAATTTTTGTCAAATGCTTTTTCACAATCTAATGAAATGATCATATG
>NW_026068212.1:690442-700726 GCF_014885135.2 Alexandromys fortis
GGGCCAAGCAGTTCTTAAATGAATACAGTTTGTGTGTTGTTATTTCGGGCATAAGCTAGCCAAGTGGCCGGGGTGTTGGGGACGCAGCCCCGCCGCTACCTATTTCAACATATATTACATTGATAGATTTTTCATATGTTGAACCAGGCCTGCATCTCTGGGAGGAAGCCTACTTGATCGAAATGGATAATTTTTTTGATGTGTTCTTGGGTTCGGTTTGCCAGTATTTTATTGAGAATTTTTGTATCGATGTTCATAAGCGAGATTGGTCTGTAATTGTCTTTCTTGGTTGAGTCTTTGTGTGGTTTTGGTATCAGGGTAACTGTAGCTTCAAAAAAAGAGTTTGGCAAGGCTCTTATGTTTCTATTATGTAAAAACACATTAAGGAGTATAGGTATCAGCTGTTCTTGGGAGTTCTGGGAAAATTCTGCATTAAAACCATCTGGTCCTGGGCTTTTTTTGCTTGGGATTTTTTTTATGACAGCTTTTATTTCCTCACAACTTATAGGTCTATTTAAATTGTTCACCTGGGGTTGGGAGCATTTGGAGTCCTGGCCTCCAGCGGCTCTTCCTTGCTAGAGATTTTTACTTTCCTTCTGATTTGAGTTACTAAAGGCTGTGTCAAAATTGCTTACCAGCTCTGCTTCACAAGCACATGTTGCCTTGGCCTTGAGGATCAGAGGATAAGGTTTTCACCTGTTGGCCCACTTGACTGTTGGGTATATAAGCCTCCAGGGTGCTATTGAATAAAGGGCTTCTTACCAGTGACTAGAGGTCCGTGTCTCTGTCTCTCTGTGTGTTTGTGTATTGTAACCTCTAGCCCCTTGCCAGAAGCTCATGAACTGGTCGGTCGTCCTTGGAAGGTGAGGGCGGATTGAGGTATGTGTTAATCCTGACATCCTTAGCTAGGGTTTCGGTTCCAGGCCATGAATGTGTGGCAAGTAGAAGTCCAACGGAGGAAGAGGGGTAAGCAGACAGGGTCATCCCCAGCGGGTGGGCACGTAGTGAGGAATTAAGACAGGACACCCTCTGAGACAGGAGGCGGGAGGGTGAATTGAAGGCTTCCAAAAGATAGAATGTATACAGCTCAAAAAGATGTACAGATGTATGTTATGTTGATTGTGTTGTCTATGGTGTTCTGGACTGGAGAAAGACATTTGATTCTGGGAACTGCTAAGAAAGGTATTTTGACTTTAAAGTACGGGCCTAAGGATTTCATGCTTTGGAAAAGAGGTTCTGCTTTCGTCTCCACAGAGGATGAGAACCTGAGGATTGATTCAAGATTTATGTGGTTTGATTCACTGAGACCTCCTGAAATGTTGCAGTAAAATACCCCCAGAATGTAGAGCCCCCACTCAGCAGGAAGTAGCCAGAATGGGATTTTGGGTGTCCTCAGCCTAAAAGATGACTTAAGTGGGGACCCTTCAGTGGTTCTGGAGCAGCAAGCCTGCTTTCCTGAGTTCCGCTCCGCTCCATGCACCAGTTTGGACCCAGTTTGGACCCAGAACGAATGCAGCTGGGGCTAGAAGGCAGCTGGAGCAGAGCTTTGCTAGGCGGCTGTGGCAGAAAGCACATTGCTCCGGCCATGTAGGTGCCCTGCCTGGGATAAGCTGGAGCACAGACCCTGCTGAGCTGCCCGAGAAGGCAGAAGTGGAGCAAGGAGAAGACGGTGTCGGTTCCAGGCTCTGCAAGCCCAAGAGTCTATGGTGCGAGCAGTAGGTTTTCCCCGCAGCACTCGAGAAACCCTCTTAGTAGCTGTGAAAGGTATCTGAGCCTGTGTGCAGCCTGGGCCGGTTGTGGTGGCTCAGGCCAGTAAGATTTCCTGAAGCAGCTCTAAAATTGCTTAGGTAGAGTATAGAACAGGTGCATTTACAAAGGGTGGGTTATGATAAGCCTATACAATTAGTGTTAACATCTCATTTTGCACCAACTGGAGTATTTTTGGCAATCTGGACCTATTATGTGCATACATAGGCCTGTTTCTCCTCGTGTTGTTTGCCATATTATGAGTTCTGCAATTGCTTTGGAAAGTAGGAAAATGAGTATACAAACCTTTGGCAAATTTCCAGACAAAATTGTACTTCCCTATGATAAAGATCAATTGTTACATTTACAGCAATAGAATGATGATTGGACTCTATATTTATTATCAACTGATGCAATGAGTGATAGTCATTATCCCCAACATTCATTGTTAAGTTTCTTTAAAAAAAATCATCCTGTTATCTTTCCACAGATAGTAAAACCTAGGCCTCTGGTGGGAGCTGGAACAGTTTTTACAGACGGTTCCCCAAAACCTGTGGTAGTTTCTCAGGTCTAGTATTCCAAACATCTGTTGGCAGTGTCTCTGCTCAAGCAGCTAGTTCGTTCTTTTTTTCTTTTCCTTTTTGTAGTACGGAATAGCACCTTTGGGGGAAAAGATATTCTTGGTGGTTCTTTCAGAAACTGTGGCCTGAGCCACTGCTGGGATGACCACTCCAGTGCTGCTTTGTTGGTTCGGGTACCAGCCATCCTACCACTGCCAATTACCGAAAAGCCCAAGCAGACTGAGATGACCCTGTATCGAGAGAAGCGAGATTTTGGAGAGACAGCTGCAATGGGTACTGTCATCGCGGTGTCTGCTGCTGCAGCCTTGGTCGCACGACTGGCAACGGCACAAACATCGTTGGTGTTGGACACAGTGGATAAACTAGCGAGACAAGTCAGTGCTGCTCTCCAGACTCAAAATGCCCTGAGTGTCCACACTGAATCTGGACTTTTGAATTGAAATCAACAGACTGCCCCATTGTAGGAGCAAGTGGACTTATGGCTCGAACAACAAATGTCTTGTTCACACTTATCATTCCATTTGTGTGACATCTGTTAATACGGTTAATGCCTCTTATGTGGTGAAACAGCTCAACGGTTACTTGAATAGCCTTTGGAATGTTACAATTAGCACACCAGATTGTCGATACCTGTGTGCCCCCTGTTTTAGCCAAAGGGTTGGTAGAATACTGTAGCCCAAATGGGAGGCTGGGTCCAGTGGTGAATGGGGACTGTTTCAGTTATATTTCTAAGATTAATGATAGAGTTGAAAGTAGGCTTAAAATTAAGATCAATGTTACATTGTCATTAGGTTTAATGTTTGTCCTGTGATTAGGTTAGAGCTAAGTTTAGGTTAATGGTTCAGACTGTTAGGAGAGCCATTCTTAGGTTTATCATTAGGGATAGTTTAGAGCTTGCTATGAAGTTCTTTAAAAGCTACAAATATTGTTAGGTTAAGAATTAAGGTTAGTTAAAAACCTATTTTTAGGTATTTTGCCTGAGGTAGTGCTACAGTTCTATTTAGGGCTAAGGATAGGCTTAGAACAAGAGTTTAGTTTTTTGAAGGCCCAGGTAAGTGCTAGGATAGAACTTATGTCTAGGATAGAACTAGTTTTAGGCTTGTGGTTAGGGATAGGGCTACAACTTGGGTTGGAGATAATGTTGGGCTTATGTTAAAAATAGTGTTAGGTTTAGAATCTGGCTAGGTTAGACGTCAGGTCGAGGCTAGTGTTAGAATTAGAACTAGATTAGGGTTAGTCTTAGGGTTAAGGGTTAGAGGCAGTATTTGGGTTAGGTGTAAAGCTTTGTTAAGTTTGAGGGATAAAGTTAGTCATAGGTTTAGGGCTTTGTGCAATGTTATGGATAATGCTTGATTTAGTGGTTTGATTAGGTTAGAGGCAGGTTAAAGGTTTGAGTTAGGGCTTGGAAATACAGTAGTGCTGTTATTTCTAAGGTTAGCTTAAGGGTTAGAGGAGGCTTAGTGTTAAGGTAGGGTTATTTTGTTGTGTTAGCATTGATCCTGGGATTAATTTTACATGTAAGGTTATATTTAGGGTCCAGGGACAAAGTAGCATTACGATTTCACTTAATTCTTGGAATTTACTTAGGGCTAGTGTATTAAGTGGAGGGTTAGAGTTAGGTTTAAGGCTAATATTCAAATTAGGTCTAGGGTTAGAGCTAATTTTAAGTTTAGTTTTATGGCTAGTGTTGGATATGAGTTAGGGCTAGGGATAGAATTAAGGCTACATTTTTTTGTTAGTTTTAGAGTTAAGGTGAGTATTAGAATGTACTTAATGTTAGACTTAGGGCAGGTGTAAAGTTAGTGTAGGAGGAATAGTTGGAGCTAGGGTAGAAGTTATCGAAGACTTAGTTTTAGGTACAGACTTGAGACAAGGTTGCAGTTTTGTTTAGGATCAGGGATACATATACAGCTAATGTTTAAGCTACGGTTAAGTTTAGTGTGAAAGATATAATTTGGGAAAATATTTATGTATAGGCTTAAAATTAGTGTTAGACCTGACTTTAGTGCTATTAAATTTAAGTCTATTACTGGACTTACAAGTATATATAGGGTTAAGGTTAGAAGTAGGGGTCCAGTAGGGTTAGATTTATGTTTAAAACTAGTATCAGAGTCAATGTTTAGAATAGGTGTAGATTTTTGTTTAATGTCATAGTTAGGATTTTGTTTAGAATAGTGTGGTAGTTGAATGTAATTGGTCTCCATAATCTTTTAAAATGTGGCATATTAGGACATGTGGTTTTGTTCAAGTGATTATAGTTTTGTTGGAGGAAGTCATTGTGGGGCACTGCATCTGCCTGCATACCATCATGTTCCCCATCATGATGATAATGGACTGAACTTCTGACACTGTAAGCAAGCTGCCCCAAATAAATGTTTTCTTTAGAAGAGTTGCCATGGTCATGATGTCTCTTCACAGCAATAGAAACCTTAACTAAGACAGCTAGGGTTAGATTTAAGTTATGATTATGGTCCAGTGCTAGGGTTAAGATTTTTTTTTATGACTACTAATGTAATCACTTTTAGATATAGACTCAGGGTATGGTTATAGCTAGGGTGAATTTTACGCTTAGATATAAACTTTTAAATAGAGCTACATGAAGGTTAAATTTAGGGTTTGATTTATGGCTAGGGTCAGAGCTGGTATTAGGCTTAGGGATCTAGAGCTTGGTGTAGCTCTAGAGTAAGGGGTACTGTTAGGGTTAGAAATAAGTTTACAGTTAGTTTTTGTTTATGATTAGTTTTAGTGTTTTGGCTATATGTATAATTAGGGTTTTGGCTAGTATCTGTTTAGAGTTATATCAGAGTTAGGGTTGGAGCTAGAGACATTATTAGTTATACTTTTTAGATTCATATTTGAGGTAAGGCAGTTTTAGGGTTATACTTAGGTCTGGGTTAGTACTTGTAGGGCCATTTTCAGTATTAGGCATATATCTAAGATTAATGTCAGAGTTAGAGATAGATAGGGTTTAGGTTAAGTTTAGGGACAGTATTGTTGTTATTTCTAAGTTAATGGTGAGTGCTAGGCTTTGGGTTAGTATTCAAATTAGTCTAAGGCTGGAGCTAGTATTAGGTTTTGGGTTAGCCGAGACATTGTTGTGGTTCTGGTTAGAATTTAGGGCTAGATTTAGGATTAGTTTGGGGGTAAGACTAGAATTGAAGGCAGTGCTTGGATTAAATGTAGAGGTTTTTCTTTTTAGTGCTAAGGTTAAGGTAAGGAATAGGTTTGGACAATGTTTAAGTTATTATAATTAGTGCTTAGGTTTAGGATTCTGATTACTGCTGGGGTTTAGGATAGCGGTATGGTTAGGATTTTAGGTGTGGCTAAATGTAGGAATAGAGTGTTAGGCTAGAATAAGGATTTGTTATAAATTTACAAATAAAGCTTTTAGGGTTAAATTTAGAGTAGGATAATGATTAGGGTCGGTACCAGCATCAGGCACAAGACACAAAGTAGGGATGGAGCTCGATGTATCATTAGTGTGAGACATATTGTTAGTGTTAGAGTTAGACAAATTTATTTTTTATTGTTTGTGTTAGTTGTATTGTTCAGTCAGAGTCTTATTAGAGCTGCCATTGTATTAGGATTAGAGTAGTTCAAGTTAGTGTTATGACTCAGGTTAGCCTTGGGTCTAGAGACAGTCGTAGGTTTATTTCTGAGATTAGTGTGAGAGGTAGAGTTATGATCATGTTTAGGCCAGGATTTGTGTAGAGCAAGGGACAGTTTAGGTATATGTCTAAGTTTAATGTAAGACTTAGAGGAGGGTCAAGGTTAGGGCTAAGGACAGTATTGCTGCCATTTCTAAAGTTTATGTTACAGTTAGGTATAGACTTAAGACTAAAGCTTGGCTACATTTATTATTAGGGTTACTGTTAGTCCTGAGGTTAGTTTGAGATCTAGGTTTAGATTTAGATTTGTGATTAGGGTTGGGTTTATAGGTAGTGTTAGGCAGAGCTTTGTATATTCTTATACAAAGGGCTATAATTAGTCTTAGAACTTGGCTTAAAGTTAGTTTTAGACATAGTTGGGGCTTAAGGCAGGGTTACAATTTCATTGAGGGCTACTCTTTCAGCTAGGGTTCAGCATAGGGCAAGAACTAGAGTTGGGATGCTATTTTAAGTTGTCTACTGTTAGGTTTAGGGTTAGGGTCATGACTAACGCTAGTGTTAGGATTATAGATAGGTTTAGAAATAGGCCTAGAATTAAGGGTATGTTTAGGATAATATTAGGGTTAGAGACAATGTTTTTGTTAGGTGTAAAATTTTGTTTGGTGTTAAGTTTAAGGTTTATGGGTAGGATTAGAACTAATTTTAGGCAATGGTGGTGGTTAATATTAGCATTAGAGATAAGATTAGAGGTAGGGTTAATATCAAGTTTAGGACTGCATTTTTGTTGGTTGTATGTTAGAGTAGTGTTACAGTTAGCTTTAGGGTGTGATTTAACTTTATTACTGAGCTTTGTGATTATTCCATTTACTGTTGGGGTTATTGTTAGGGTTATATCTTGGGATGACGCAGGTTTGATAGAGCTTTGTTTTGCATTTCAGCCAGGGCTACATTTAGTGTTAAAAATTGAATTTTAGTTAGTTTTAGTGTTTGAACAAGATGGAGGGTTAAGGTTAGGATTTGGTTTAGGATTTCATTAGAATTATTGTATATTAAGGCTAGGATTAGGGTTAGCATTAGGATTAGAAAGAGTTGGGTTAAGGTTACTCTATGGTAAGAAAAGGTTAAGTTTATTTAGGGTAACAGCCAGAGTTAGTGTTAGTTCTAGAGATACTTTTATGTCTATTCTAAGATTAATGTTAGAGTTAGAATTAGGAATAGGGTTATGGTTGGGTCAGGGTTTTTGTTAGGAAATGGAAGTTTCAGTTATATTTCTAAACTTCGTGTGAGATTTACAGGTATGGTTAATTTTAGGGTAGGACTGGGTACAGTATTAGTGTTATTTCTAAGATTATAGTTAGATTTAGAGGTTGCCCTAGCGTTACCTTTAGGGCTAGGTTTACAGTTGCAGATACTGTTAGTCCTTGGGTTAGCATTATGGCTAGGTTTAAATTTAATGTTTGTGATAGAGCCCAGATTAGGATTATGGATAGTTTTAATTTAGAGTTTGATGTAAAGTTAATGTAAGGTTAGCTCAGCTGTCTCTGTGGGTTTCCCCATCATAAACTTGGCATCCCTCTACCCCTTATAATCTTGACACTCCCTCTCCCCCCAATGCTCTGCAGACATAATCCCTCAACCGTCTGTTCAAATGGACTCCGGAACTTGGCCCAGTGCTTGATTGCGGTTCTCTTAATCTCTTCCATGAATGAAGGCTCTATGAGGACAATTAGGGTGGTTGCCAATCTGATTACAGAGGAAGGTCAGTTCAGACACCCTCTCCACTATTGCTAGGAGTCTTAGCTGGGGTGATCCTCTTGAGTTCCTGGGAGTTTCCCTGGCACAAGTTTCCTCTCTAACCCCATATTGGCCTCTTCTATCAAGATATCTCTCTCATTGCTCTCCCCTCCATTCTGTCCCCAACTTGACCATCCTGATCCCCCATGTTCCCATCCTCCTCTCCCTTCCTCTCTACTCCCACCTCCCACCCCCAGTTTGCCACAGACTGGATCACTAGCATAACAACACTACCTTGGGGAGGTTTATTAGCATATCAAGGCCTGTTTTGGGCTAGGCTTCTGTCTGAGCTACTAGATGGCCAGCTTGCAGCTTGCATCTGAGACCTACCTATCTGATCAGTGTTACTGGGTGGCAAGCTCTGGCGGCACATTATTCAAAGTTACAAAGAATGGTTTCAGTTAAGTATCTAGGAGATATAGAGCTTTTTTTTAGTGTTAGGGTTATGGGTAGGTTTATGTAAGGGTTTTAGTTAGTGCTAGGGCTAGGGTTATGATTACTGCTAGGGTTCCAATTAGTATTGAAATTAGCACTGTACTTACTGTTAGTCATTTGCTTAGTGTAAGATTAGAGCTATTGCTTGGATTTGGGTTAAGGCTATGATTAGACAAAGTGTTAAGTTTAGAGTTTGGGATTTGAGGTTAACATTAGGTTAGAGTTAGGGTTAAGGGTTCAATTTCTGGTTACAAGTTAGGTTAGGGTAAGTGTAGGATTAGGGTTACGATCAAATATGCTGTGGTCAGGGCTACAGCTAATTAAGAATAAGAAAGGCACCTGTGTGTTGAGTTGCAGTTAATTAGGCAAACCAGGGACACCTAGGGGTGAAACTAATCTGAAAGAATTATAGAGAGTTGAGCCGAGGGCTGCAATCTATACAGAAAGGCAGACACCTGAGAGTAAATGTGCATTTGATCATGATAACTGATTAGACCAATTTCAGAGGTACAGATAATCCAAACAAACAAAAAAGGCAGTTGTTACCACAATTTAACTAATGACGCACATACCCATGATTAGTGCACCAACGTACGAGAACATTTGACAACAGCACAGACAGTCTGTGTAAGTTCCAGTACCGTGCCCATGGTGCATGTAATCTGGATAAATGCAGAAATCTGTGTTCAGGGGTGCAAAGAATATGACTTAAGTGCAGACACACATGGCCAGGTGCAGATACTCAGGAATAAGCATTTATGGGCCTACCCAAGGTAGAGGCAAACACAAAACGGGCAAACAGAAAACCAGACAGTTTTGCCAAGGGGCTTAGATAACCAGGAAAAGGTCAGCCTACAATGCCCATGGACATAGGTAATCTGGGAAGTACAGACACCTGTAACAATACTACAGCTAACTCATCAGGAAAATCAAGAAACCTGGGCCCTATGGTGCAATTCATCAGGAAAAGAGCACAGTCCTGTGCCCAAGGTCTAGGCAATCAGGAAAATAACAGAGCTGATCCCAGGGTTTCATATAATCAGGAAAAACACATACACCTGTACTAATGGATTCAGCTAATCAGGAAAAACACAGACCCTTGTGCCTGAAGGCACAGATAATTAAAAAAAAAAGAGGCAGACAGCTGTGCCTAGGGCCTCAGATAATTTGGAAAAACAGCACCAGCACACATAGAAGTACCAGACAGACGTACATGAGAGCCTATTGGTACATCGCTGCATGTGAATGTACTAGCACTGCCGCATACTAAAGCACTGCACAATGGCATCTTGCAGAAACTGATGTACTACTACTGCAGGTAAACTGAGGTGCGTTTACAACAAAGTAAATGGATGTACTTGTATAGCTCTACACACATCTAAACTAGAACAGCAGGGCACACACTTTCAGGAGTAAAGCAGTGTCCCAGGATGGACAAGCACATGTTTCAGATGGAAGCTACAGTACGGCAGAAAGAGCAGTGGTACTTTTAATGCTCTGCATGGAGGTCTAACAGAAGTGAGTATAGATTTACAAGAAAGCAACACCTGTTTATAGCACTGCACTTGAATCAGAAGTTGTTGAAATAAGAATGGCGGGGCTGCGTCCCCAACACCCCGGCCGCTTGGCTAGCTCATGCCCGAAATAACAACACACAAACTGTATTCATTTAAAGATTGCTTGGCCCATGAACTCTAGCCCTTACAGGCTAATTCTCACACCTGGACTAGCCCATTTCTAATGATGTGTGTAAGCACCCCAAGGTGCGCTTACCGGGAAGATTCTAGCCTATGTCCATTCTGGGTTGGAGTTGCCTGGGAGAGCTGAGCATGGCGTCTCTGCTCCAGAGAGCAGAGCTGTCAGGTCTCTCCGGGAGCAGAGCAGAGTCTGACCTCACTTCCTCTTCCGCCCAGCATGCTATTCTGTTTACTCCTCCCACCAATGCTTTAACCTATCAGGGCCAGCCAAGCAGTTTCTTTATTGCTCAGCCAATGAAATCAACAGATTGATATGACACTCCCACATCACATCCCCTTTTTCTGTTTAAACAAAAAAGGAAGGCTTTAACTTAACATAGCAAAATTACATATAACAAAACAGCTATCAAGTAAAAATTACAA
>NW_026068212.1:703528-718692 GCF_014885135.2 Alexandromys fortis
TTTCAAACACTGCCTGGCCCGGCTAGGTCCAGTTTCTTATTGGCTAGCTCTTACATATTGTTCTAACCCATTTCTAATATTCTGTGTAGCCCATGAGCTGGCTTACCAGAGAGGATCTTAACCTGCGTCTGTCTGGAGTGGGAGCATCATGGCGACTCTTCCTCTAACCTTCTTTCTCCCAGAATTCTCTTCTGTATACTCCGCCTACCTAATTTTCTATCCAATAAAATGGGCCAAGGCAGTTTCTTTATTAATAAGAAACTATTCCCACATCAGTCTCTGCTCCAGAGAGCAGAGCTGTCAGGTCTCTCCGGGAGCAGAGCAGAGTCTGACCTCACTTCCTCTTCCGCCCAGCAGCCTATTCTGTTTACTCCTCCCACCAATGCTTTAACCTATCAGGGCCAGCCAAGCAGTTTCTTTATTGCTCAGCCAATGAAATCAACAGATTGATATGACACTCCCACATCAAGAAGTACAGATAGAGAAATATATCTGATGTTCTGGTATAACTGTGCATATGTACATGCTGGTACAACAGTTCACATAGATATCCATGAACAGAGAGTACATGGATGTACTCCTACAACATTACACCCATATATAGGAATGTGCAATTACCGAAGCAGACATGGATATACTGCTACAGCCACGCACATGGATGTACTGACACAGCAGCACAGATCGACGTGCTGCTCCTGCTGTCCACACTAATGCTCTGGAACATCAGTGCGCATTGTTGTGTGAGTAAAGTAACACACTGAATACACACACGGCGCTGCACATGGGTGTCTTTGTACAGTTTGAAACATGGATATGCTAGTACATAAGCAGAACACTGCACACTGGTGTCCTAGTATCACCTGCTACATGGATGTGCATGAAGAGCAGAGAACAAGGATGTCCTCGCAGTGTACTGCACATGGAGATACAGCGCTGTACATGGATGTAGTAGTACGCTTCATCACATGGATGTTCTGACACATCAGTGCATTTGGGTATAGCATTAGAGCAGTGCACAAGGAAGTGATGGACTAGTGTACACTAATGTGCAAGCGAAGCAATATGAACTAATATACGATCACAACACTTGACAGGGATGAATGTGTATAGCCATATACATGAATATGATTGCATAGCAGCACATAATTATGTAGTTATACAGATTTAGACAAAGATGAACTGTGTAGCCATATACATGGGTGTACTCAAAGAAGAGCTCAAGGCTGTATGAGTACAGAAGGACTCCTGTATGTACTACTGGAGTAGTACACATGGATTTGCTCATATACTGCTTCATGCAGATGCAATAGTAGAGCAGTGCTTGCTGACATTCGAGTACAGGAGTGCACACAACTGTGCCAGAATAATAGCAGTACTCTAGAATGTACTAGTGCAACAATGCACATGGATGTACTAGTAAAGAACCACATATGAATTTCATATTAGAGTGATTATAGATACACTCCTAACATTTTACACATGGATGTACTATTATACATTTAGACACAGATGTGCTATTGCAGAAGCATATAGGGATATATTACTATAGCACGACATATGGCCAAATTTTAGGTTCCATGGAGGTAGTAGATAGGACCATACATGGATATGTGAGTACTGCAATGTACTTGAAAGGAATAGTATTGCAACACACATGTGTCTCTAACCAGAGCACTGCACATTGGTGTCTGAGTAGAAACAGAAGTCCTACTACTGCAGCGTAAACAGATGTGCACGTACTGAAATGATGGAGCACATGGGTGTATGGGTACAGTAGTGCACATGCCTGCCTTTATGAGCCATGCACCCATTTGTAGCAGTAGATCAGTGCACATTATAGACTAGTTCAACAGTGCCCCTGTATGCACACGCACATCAGCAAACTTGGTTGTACTGCTCCTGCACACCCATAGATCTACTGGGACAGCGCTATACATATATTCACTAGAAAAGAAGTGCAATGAATGAAGATACGATTACTGCATTGCTCATGGACACAGATGCACTTGTGCAGATGTAGAGCAGTGCACAGTGACATTCTATTATTGATGTGTCTCAGTATTTCTTGGTAAATCGAACACATGGATGCCCATGAACAGCAGTCCACACAGGTGTATTGTATTAGTACATGTAGAAAGAAGCACATGTAGAAATTCAAGTAAAGGGAGGACACATAGATTCAGTATTACCCATGCTCTCACAAAGCAGTACACATGGATGTAAAGGTATAGTTGTACACAGATGTACTGTTATAGAAACACAAATTTAATGAGTACTAACTCATAGATGTACAACATCAGCTTTCACACAAGGATATACTTGTACATCACTGCACAAGGATGTGCTAGTAGAGCAGTGCACATGCACCTATTGTTAAAGCACTACCTTATTATACATCAACAGGCAGTCCTTTCTCTAAGGACTTAATGGACTGGCAATGCAGCAGGCAACTTTATGGCCTATGCAATGGGCAGAAATGGGTCCTTATGAATAATAATCTAGGTCTGTTGCTTAGCATCTTATCAGGGACATAACTGGGGTTATGGTTCAGTGAGAGATAGCATTCTCAGAACACATAAGGCCCTGGGTTTTAATACTCAGCACCTAATACATAAATAAATAATTAAAAATCAATCTTAACAGCTAATCAAGGAACTAGATTAATGGATCCCAAAGCCCCCCAATCTTGGCTAAATGTTCTAAAGGTTAAATAGTAATTTAAGTAGTTCTTTCAAAATGTTTTCTTAAATACCATCTCTATTTAAATTTTATTAAAGAACCATACCATTTATGTTGATTAAAGTCATTATCTATAAGCACACTAATTGGTTCATTTTTTCTAATATTCTTTTGCATGTCTGTGTAATCCCAGTGTTGAAGAGGCACAGGTAGGAGGATTGCCGGTGTGATGCCTTTCTGGGACCACACAGAGAGACCTGTCCCAAATACCAAAAATGTCTACGAAATTCTTACGTGTTCTAAATATAAGAAATGTCATTTATCATATACACAATGCAAAACCACACCTCTTAAAACATGAATTAAGTCAACCCGAAGACTGTGCTCAAACCCTTAGAAACAGGCCTTTCTTTTCTACTTCTGACTTATCATAGTTAGGTCTCAGTTTGGCCCCCCCTTTTTTTTATAATGCCATAAGGACTTGAGTAACAGCGAAGTTTGGGGGTGATTGCAAGTTAATTTTCTTCATCAGTTCCTTGGAGAAAGCTGGGTAGAAACTTCTGCTGAGTTGGATCGTTGACTGTGGTGAGATTGGTAACTGTTGGAGCAGAAATCAAGTTTTGAAGAGGCAATTGGGACAAACAGTTTAATTTTTACCTATACTTTTGGAACAAAAAGATTTGATTTTAGAATGTTTTTTAAAAATCCCTGAGCAAAACGGCAGAAACGCCGCCTGCTAGCTTACCTGTGTAATCAGCTGCACTGGTAGTTTCGTAGCACTTGGAGCTTATGAGGTCAGCCATCCAGCTGCTGTGTTCAGAAGACCGGGCTTGCTGGCTTTATGTGCCAACCATGTGAATGTTCCAAGGTGTCTGAGTAACAGGAGGGCTGGCAGAAAAATGAACTCTCTTTCCTTCATCTAAGCACATTAACTGAACTAGTGATGGATAGCTGTTAACCCAGAGATTCAAGACCAGCAGCCAGGCTACAACACAATCCACAGCCAGAAAAAAAAAGTCACTTTGTATAGAAAACAAAACCAGGCTG
Source organism: Alexandromys fortis (assembly GCF_014885135.2). Lineage (NCBI taxonomy): Eukaryota > Metazoa > Chordata > Mammalia > Rodentia > Cricetidae > Alexandromys > Alexandromys fortis. The sequence goes on from NW_026068212.1 coordinate 707,255, forward strand.
TGTGGTGGTGCAGGTCTTTAATATCAGTACTCACGAGGCAGAGGCAGGTGGATCTCTGTGAGTTTGAAGCCAGTCTCGTCTCCAGAGTGAGCACCAGGACAGGCTCCAAAGTGACAGAAAAGCTTGTCTTGAAAAACAAAAACAACAAAAAACCAAAACAAAACAAAGAAACCACAACCACCACCACCATCATGACCAAAACCCCCAAAACAAGCAAATAAACAAACTAAAACCAAATCTCTTCAGGGACAGTTTTGATCCCACATACTGTCCTCATCACCCAAACCCAAGTCAAACAAAAACTAAAACTGTGCCATTGTTGGTCACATATGTTCTGATATCAAACAAAATGGAAGCTGCTAGCTAGGCATTTTCTTTGTAATGAATACTGCGTGCACCACGAGTATCACTGATTCACTGGGATGTGTCATTTCTGTCTGGAAATCCCCATGTGGCCATTCTCCAGGTCAAGAAACAGAACACGATCAGAAGGCACATGGGGGTTGCTTGAAGCAATTGTGCCTTCAGAAGTTGCCTCTCTCTAATGACTAAAGCTATAAGTTAATTTGGTCTATATTTAACTTTATACGTCAGTTCAGCAGAACCACTCATTCATTCTTTAACTTTTGCTGTGTACCAGCTGGAACAGCTTCAGTTTCCAGTTTCTGGAAGGACAGCAGCAAAGGTGTGTGGTTGACTCAGTGGCTAAGCTGGTATCATTTTCAACCCCCAAAGAGCCAAATATCACCTGAATAAATAGCAGTGATGATCAAATCTATTATACGTACATTCAACAACATACCTTCGAGCTCTGGAAATTCCCTCTCCTCAGCCCACCACCACTGGGCTCCTGTGCCAGGAACTAACTGTATCACTTGAGACAAAACACAGACCTGTCTGAGAGAAGAGTCAGGGCTTGCATGACCATGGTTCTTGCCAGAAGGACTAGACTTGGAGCTGTCGCTCTCCCTAAAGGTTATGAGGGTTCATGAGGATGCCTGTTCCCCTGATCTTTACTCCCCCAGAGGAACTCTTTTTCCATAGCCAGGGCAACCCAAAAGTAGGATTTTGTTCAGGTCTCAACAAAAAAAGATAAAAAATATATGGACTAGAAGTCCCCCCCAACCCTACTTTATTTTATTGTTATAGTCAGCAAAGAAATATAGCAAGACAATGTGTTTGCTCACTAGAACTAGTAGAAAATTCCTTAAAATATTGAACTTAGAGATTTCTGAGTTAATAAGAGAATATTTCCAGGAAATACCTGCTTGTTTCCTTCATTCTGTTTATGTCACTTCTGATATGAACAGATATAGGTTAATTCTTTATAACATTTTGTTTTCATTTTGTGTGTATGAGTATTTTGCCTTCATTTATATAGGTACACCAGGTGTGTGCAGTGCCCAAGGAGGTCAGAAGGGGCATCAAATCCTCTGAAACTGGAGTTTCAGACATTTGTGAGCTGTCACGTCAATGCTGGGAACAGAACTTGGGTCTTCTACAAGAGTAGCAAGTGCTCTTAACCACTGAACTATCTCTCCAGCTTCATATAAGGTATAAATAAAATATTCTTTGAGTACACATAAAGAGCTAAACCGTCAATTGTACAAATTTTTATTTTGGTGTGTGTGTTTGTGTGTGCACGTGTGTATGTAGTGTTTATATACCTATTTGAGTCTGTGCACTCATGCACATATGAATGTGGCCAGTTTAACCAAATCAGTGAGCTCCAGGTTCAGTGAGAGACCCTGTCTCAAAAAATAATGAAAAAAACAATAGAGAAAAAAAACCCTTTCTTTTAACCTCTGGTCTACATACACTCCCTACCCTTCTCCCCAGCAAATGGCTAAAGTGACTTGGTATAAGGTGATGTAAAACCACTATTCTTACTATTTACCTAAGAAACCTATTAAAACAGAGAATAAAACAAGATTTTCAGTACACCAATCAGCATCAGCGCCTCTAACATACTTTTTTGGTAGCTGTGGCCCTTGCTACTGATGCTCCTAGCTCAGGGAACTAACTGAACTGGTATTGGCACTATGAGCTAGACAGCCATAGTCCAGCAAGCAATTCAAATTCTTCTTCATCTGTTAATTTTTCATCTTCACCAGCATATAGCGTCTTCTGGAATTAAGATAAATAAATGTTATGTGAATTCAAACATGGTACAGTTCTTGTAAGAATGGTTACTCTACATAGAAAGCTTCCAAGGAGTTTAGAATGAACAAAATGATCTATGGCACCATCTGCTGGAGAACTGCACAAACTGCATCCCTGAGGCATGCGAGACTGAGGGAAGTGGATTAAAATCCAAAGAAAGCTAAGGCAAGTTACAGTTGATCATGGAGGTGAGTCCTACAAGAAACCAGTAACACTCATTTCAAATTTTAAGTTTTTCCTACAATTAGGACAGAAAAACTTTTAATTATTACACCTTTCCCCCTTTTCCTTTCATCTTCGAGTGTGGACTGTTGTTACCAAAGTACCTTAGATGCATTTAGTTAGGGGTCTAGTTACTATCAGCATAAACACAAACATTCAAGATGGTGAATTTTAGTAGCAGATGTTAAACAAGGCATAGACATAAAATACATGTAAAAAAAGAAGCTCTCAAAACAACCACCCACCCCTACGCACGCGTCCTGCTCACCAGTAGATCCAAGGCTTTCCCCTTGTACCTGCAACAAACATGGAGCATCGTGTTTTCAGACAAAAGTTATACACCTAAAATGCAATTCATTAGAATATTGTGAGAGTTCACTAATAAGGCACCAAGAATGAAAGTGTCTTATGTTCTATGACAAAAGCAACAAAAACTTCTGAATGTGCATATAGAAAAAATTGCTGCTTTACAGAAAAACGTCTCATTTCTGGTTACCTACAATAATCTTTTTAATCAATTTTTTTCTCAAAAAGTGTTAAAAATTTAACAGTTGACAAAACTAGAGATAAAGTATGTAAAAAGAGTCTTCTTATATATTTTGGAGATCAGACCTTTGTCTGTTGCGGGGTTGGTGAAGATCTTCTCCCAGTCAGTGGGTTGCCGTTTTGTCTTAGTGACAGTGTCCTTTGCTTTACAGAAGCTTCTCAGTCTCAGGAGGTCCCATTTATTTAATGAGGCCCTTAATGTCTGTGCTGCTTGGGTTATACGTAGGAAGTGGTCTCCTGTGCCCATGTGTTGTAGAGTACTTCCCAGTTTCTCTTCTATCAGGTTCAGTGTGTTCAGACTGATATTGAGGACTTTAATCCACTTGGACTTGAGTTTTGTGCATGGTGATAGATATGGATCTATTTTCATTCATCTACTTGTTGACATCTAGTTATGCCAGCAACATTTGTTTGGTGCAGATAAAGCAAAGGACACTATCATTAAGGCAAAAGACATCCTACCAACTGGGCGAAGATCTTCACCAACCCTGCAACTGACAAAGGTCTGATCTCCAAAATATATAAAGAACTCAAGAAACTAGACCGTAAAAGGCTAATCAACCCAATTATAAAATGGGGCACTGAGCTGAACAGAGAATTCTCAACAGAAGAAGTTCAAATGGCCAAAAGACACTTAAGGTCATGTTCAACTTCCTTAGTGATCAGGGAAATGCAAATCAAGACAACTTTAAGATACCATCTTACACCTGTCAGAATGGCGAAAATAAAAAACACCAATGATAGCCTTTGCTGGAGAGGTTGTGGAGAAAGGGGTACACTCATCCATTGCTGGTGGGAATGCAAACTTGTGCAACCACTCTGGAAAGCAGTGTGGAGGTTTCTCAGGAAATTCGGGATCAACCTACCCATGGACCCAGCAATACCACTCTTGGGAATATACCCAAGAGAGGCCTTATCACACAACAAAAGTATATGCTCTACTATGTTTATAGCAGCATTGTTTGTAATAGCCAGAACCTGGAAACAACCTAGATGCCCTTCAATTGAAGAATGGATGAAGAAAGTATGGAATATATACATATTAGAGTACTACTCAGCAGTAAAAAACAAGGACTTCTTGAAGTTTGCAGGCAAATGGATGGAAATAGAAAACACCATCCTGAGTGAGGTAAGCCAGACCCAAAAAGAGGAACATGGGATGTACTCACTCATATTTGGTTTCTAGCCATAAATAAAGGACATTGAGCCTATAATTCGGGTTCTTAGAGAAGCTAAATAAGAAGGAGAACCCAAAGAAAATCATATAGGCATCCTCCTGAATATTAACCTTCATCAGGCGATGAAAGGAGACAGAGACAGAGACCCACATTGGAGCACCGGACTGAAATCTCAAGGTCCAAATCAGGAGCAGAAGGAGAGAGAGCACAAGCAAGGAACTCAGGACCGCGAGGGGTGCACCCATACACTGAGACAATGGGGATGTTCTATCAGGAACTCACCAAGGCCAGCTGGCCTGGGTCTGAAAAAGCATGGGATAAAACCGGACTTGCTGAACAAAGTGGACAATGAGGACTACTGAGAACTCAAGAACAATGGCAATGGGTTTTTGATCCTACTGTACGTACTGGATTTGGGAGAGCCTAGGCAGTTTGGATGCTCACCTTACTAGACCTGGATGGAGGTGGGTGGTCCTTGGACTTTCCACAGGTCAGGGAACCCTGATTGCTCTTCGGGCTGATGAAGAAGGGGGACTTGATCGGGGGAGGTGTGGGGAAATGGGAGGCGGTGGCGGGGAGGAGGCAGAAATCTTTAATAAATAAATAAACTAAAAAAATAAAAAAATAAAAAATAAAATAAAAAAGAAAGTAAAGAAAAGATAAAAAAGAGTCTTTTTTAAAAATAGAAGCTCACTTAAATAGAGCAGCTTATTTTTCGTCATTAAAAACATCTTAGTTCAGATGCCAGAAATATGATATGAACTGTCAATTTGAATTCTTGGTCCCACACTTCCTGAGGGGTAGAAGATGAAGACCCTGACCACAGCCTGCCAAGATGCTAATGGGTCAAAAATTTCTTTCTCATGGTTCCCATAAATGACTGAATCATCACCTATGTTTTATTATTTTAGTAATCAGTTAAAAATAAATAACGAAATTTCGTGTTTGGAAAATGTATTTCCTTGAGGTTAGGGATATATACCTGAGTGATAGAGTATTTGCTTACAATATTGGATGTGATCCCTAGCACTCTGATGATGATGACATGGTTATGATGGAGTAGAGATGTATACCTCAGGAGTGGTGTTTACCTAGAATATTTTAGGCTCTTGGTTCAATCACCAGTACCAAAAATTAAAAATAAATATATAAACCAACTCACAAAAGGAAAAAGAAAATATATTCCCATGCCCTCAACCTAATCCCAGGATTTACTAATGTATTAAGAAATTTCATCTTTTTTTATGGAGGGCCTGGAGGTGAGGCTCTTAAGTCCAGAGGCAGTGGCAGGGAAGAGATAGAAATCTTCAACAAATAAATAAATTAAAAAAACATATATAGACTCTTCCTTTGATACAGAAAATATGTTAACAATAATTTACATAGCATTTACATTGTATTATGTATCAGGGAGTCTAGGAATGATTCAAATGGGAGGATTCTAAGAATTATATGTAAATATTATGCTATTTTATATAAGGGCATTACTTATCAGCTGATCTGGATGAGTATTGTGGTCCTAGAAACAACTACCTATAGATACTAAGGACAACTGTAAATGTGTTTAGCAGTTAAAACTATCTAAAATTTTGTCATTGTGGTGGATAATAATTATAATGAAGAGGTAGTGAGAAGTAAGAAATAGCTGGTGTATAGTTCACTCCTGTGAGAAAATCAGTGGTGTAGACGAGAGAGAAGACCAAGACAGCTTCATGGGAAAAATGACTTGATAGATGAGGATGAGAAAGAAACATGAATGGTGGACTATGAGATTAGAAGAAGACAGTGGAGAAGAAGACAAAATACTCAAGAAGAAGTAGAGCAACTGATGCAGCAAGACCCCTCATCAGAGAAAGAAGAGCATCTGCTTATGAAGTCCAAACCATCTTTTGTGGGAAAGAATCAATTACATATAGTTTTATTTCTCGTTCTTTTTCCTTTATTTGAGTAGCAAATTTGGCCTGAACAATTAGAGTCTCCCACATACAATCAGATAGGAGGGAAGAAAGTAAGTGTTCAGCACTTTAGGAGAAGGGTGATGAAATTTATGAAGAGAAATGTTAACATATTTTTTAGGAGGTATCACTGCAATATTCAGGGGCAATAAGAAGACTGATTATACTTGTGTCCAATAACAACTTCTGGTTTTGATTTTATTTTTAAATAATTCTAGAATGAAGGCTTTGATTGTTTTTATGTCACCTTTCTAGACACGAACCTCTGTTTCAGCTTTACTGTCTAGAATTTCTCTTTCTTGAGGTCTAGTCAGCTAAGACATTTCATAGGCTGTTCTTCCTTCAGATTTTACATAGATCTCTATTCCTTTACTTTCTACCCTCCACATTTGTTTCTCTTCTCCTTCAATAAGAAGGAAGAATAAAGAAAGCAGTGTTAGAAGTAGAAGTTTTGTTACAGAAGACAAGATACATTTACAACTAAGGACCCTGTTGTTAAGTCTCACTTTTGCTTAAAAACAAAAACAAACTGTCTTTTTCATTTTACATGCCAATTCCAGTTCCAACTCCCTACCCTCCTCACATTCTCTCCATTTTTACCCCCCTCCTGACGCCATCCACTCCTCAGAGAGAGTAAGGCACATTGCTTTGAGGAAGGACCAAGACCATCCCTACTATATCTAGGCTAAGCAAGGTCTCCTTCCAAAGAAAATGGGTTCCAAAAAGCCCATACAAGCAGTAGGGATAAAGCCTGGTGCCACTGCCAGTGGCCCCTCAGTCTGCGCCAGCCTTGCAACTGTCAATGACTTTCAGAGGGACTAGTCTAGTCCTATGTTGGATCCTTCCATGTCCAGCCAGAGTTAGTGAGCTCCCATTAGTTCAAGTAAACTGTTTCAGTGGGTGTCCCCTCATAGTCTTGACCTCTTTGCTCATATTCTCACTCCTCCCACTTTTTGACTGGTTTTTGGGAGCTCAGCTCAGTGCTCTGCTGTGTATCTTTGCCTCTGTTTTCATTAGTTGTGGAATGAAGATTCTATGATGACATTTATGATAGTCATCACTATGACTACAGAGAAAGGCCAGTTCTGGCACCCTCTCCACTATTGAACACAGCAGTTCTTATAAAGAAAAGCATTAGTTGGGGCTGGTTTACAGTTCAGACACTTAGTTCATTATCATCATGGTGGGAAACATGGTGGCGTACAGGCAGATATGGTACTGGAGAGGTAGCTGAGAGTTCTACATCTTGGTACACAGGTGACAATGAGACTGTGTGTCACACTGGGCATAGCTTGAGTATATGAGACCTCAAGGTCTGCCCCCACAGTGACGCACTTCCTCCAACAAGGCCTCATCTCCTAATAGTGTCATTCCTTATGGGTCAAACATTCAAACACATGCATCTTTGGGGGCCATTCCTATTCAAACAACTATATTCCAAATCTCTGGCCCCATAGAGTTGTGACCATAACATAATAAATCAGTCCAACTTCAAAATCCCCATCGTCCATAACAGTCTCAATACTGTTTAAAGTCCAAAGTTATCTCTTCTGAACTTCATGCAATCTCTTAACAGTAATCCCCCGTAAAATCAAAATGAAAAGCAGATCACATACTTCTAACATACAATTGCACAGGATATGCCTTACCATTCCAAAACGGAAAAAAGGGAGCATAGTGAGGAAGTACTAGACCAAAGAAAGACCAACTCTACTGACTAAATTCTAAACTCTGCATCTCTATGTCTGATGTCAAAATGCTTTTCAGATCTCCAACTCCTTTCAGCTTTATTGACTGCAACAAAGTTCTTTTTCTTGTGTTGCTTCCCTTCCCTGTTAATAGTTTTTTTTTTGACAGGTATCACACAGCATCTCCAACATCTTGGGGTCTCTAAGACAACCCAGAATTCAACTTCACAACTTCACACAATGGCCTCTTTGGGCCTCCATGTTGGGACATCCCTGTCATATACCTAGTCTTAGTTGCTTTTCTTAGTCATGGAGAGATATTTAATAACCCCTTTCTTCTATCTTTGACTCTAAAGGCAGAATCATGTGGCCAAAACTGCCAAGTTCTATTGCTACTGGTGCTGGAACATGGGCCCCTTGTTTAAATGCATCTTCATAGCTTTTTGTTTTTCATGTTTTTCTTCACTGCCTAAGCTTGGCTGAAATTCTCTCTGTAAACCAGGCTGGCCTTGAACTCAGAGATCTGTGTGCCTTCTTTTCCTGAGTCCTTGTCCTAAACTGCTTTTTAATTCTTTTTCACAAATTGGAACATTAGCCCGGTGGGGGGTGTCTTTCTTTGAGGTTGCCATTCCCTTTATTCCATTTAACATCGGTTTATCTCCTTGAACAGAGGATTTAGCTGTATTCTACTTCTTGGTGCTACATTCCTCCTCAAACTGCACATTTTTTATTTTTCCTTACTCAGCTTGCTTCTTTTCATTATAGATCTTCATAAGAGTGAACACTAATAACCCACAACAGAGTCAATAATAGGCTCTTTTGAGATTTCTTCTGTCATTGAAATTAACCCCAAACTCTTCACTTAAGCCTCAGGGAAATTTTTCAGACAAGAGCAAAAAGCAGTCAAATTTTCCCCAAAATATCACAAGACCCCTCTCTAGGCCACATACTAACATTCTCCTCTGTAACTGCTTGAACCAGGTCCCCACAGTTCAAATCACCCTCAGCACCACTATCATCTATGTTCCTACTAGAATAGGCCATTAAACTTCATTTAAAACATTCAACTGATTTTCTAATCCACATTCTCAACATCTTTATTCCTCCAAACAAAAACATGGACAGGCCTATCATAACCATTCTGCAGTCCCTGGTACCAATTTTTGTCCAGTTTGGGTTTCTATTGTGAAGAGATAGCATGACCACAGCAACTCTCATTAAAGAAAACTTTTAATTGAGGATGACTTACAGAGGTTTAGTCCATCATTATCATAGTGGGAAACATGATGGCATGCAGGCAGATATGGTGCTGTAGAGGTAGCTGAGAGTTCTACATCTTGACCCGTATGCAGCAGGAATAGACTGTGAGCCACACTGGGTATAATTTATGCAGATGAGACCTCAAAGTCTGTCTTTACAGTGACACACTTCTTATAGTAAGGCTGTTTCTCCTAATAGTGCCACTTTCTATGCTAAATATTCAAACACACGAGTCTATGGAGGCCATTCATATTCAAACCACCACAGCTGTGAGCCTCTAATGTTTAAGCATATACTCTTGTTTCCTTACTCTAGTACATGTCCTTTTACAGAGCTTTGTAGTTTTTTCAAGGTTTTTTAAGTGCATATATGTTGAACACAATGTCCCTCAATGCACAACATTCAGTTTATACTTTTCTAAAGTTATACAAGGTAGAGACATAATATTGGTGCATAAATATGTACTTTCCTTATAGACATACCTAATAAGAGCAGGTGAAAACACATCCTTTATCTCAGGCTTTAAGAATGTAAAATAAACTTTATTTCTTTCAAGGAAGCTGCAAATTATACTAGTTGAGAAAATTGCTGAAGTTTATTGAAAATGTAAAATAACCTACAATATAGAGTATTATGATTTTCATGTTTTAAACATACTGAAGATAATGAAAAAATTTCTGGAAATTGTGGAAATGGTAAAACATAGTGAATATGTTTAATCCACTGAATTGTATACTTATATGATTAAATGTTGATTTTTGTTTTATATATTTTACCAAAATTATAAAAAAATACCAAAAAACCTTTTGGCAATATGTAAGATTACCAAAATTTTAGATTGGAACTCAGAACTAGTTTTAGTGTACAGAACTATCAGAGATGACACACAAATAGAAGTCATAATCAATGCAGCTAAAATCATGTCATGATAGAGGGAAAAGACAACTTTAGATCTGACTTGACTCAATCCAAACAGTAAGTTCAGACTTGTAGTAAATTATATACTATATGTGTCTTACCTATTTTTAATATGCATTATTATATAAATAAATAAGGTCAAGTTCTCTATATGAAATCATAACTTCTCCAGCACTATTTTACATTGTTGATTCTTTACCAATATGAAATTACCTAGAAGAACGTTTCTTTACATGTATCTGTAAGGGGGTTTCTGGGAGCTTGACCAAGGAGTTTGACCTGAATGTGAGCAGCTTCATCTCAAGAGGTGAGAGTCTAAAATGAATAAAAAAGAAAAAGAGAAAGTGAGATAAGTACCAGCATTCATATCTCTGATTCTTGACTACAAAAGTAATGTGACTAGCCTCCTGCTGTGCATCCTCAGTTTGGTGGACTATATGACCTCAAACCAGAACTACAAATAAATCTTTCTTGTCATGAAAGTTGCTTCTTATTGGCCCTCTCAAGAGCGAGAAAGTAGGATGAGAGGAAAAAGAAAGAAGAGAGAGAGGAGAAAGATAAAAGATAGAGTGGAGAGAGAAAGAGGGAGTAAGACAGGGGAGAGGGTTAAGAGAAAGAAGAGAGACACAGAAGAGAAGGAGAAAGTGTTGACAGAAGTTTCTGTCCTGCCCCGTTCTGCAGCCATTCAGTTCCAAAGAAACACAGAGATGTCTACATTAAATATAAACTTCTTGGCCTATTAGGTCAGACTTCTTATTAACTCTTACATCTTAAATTAAACCATAATTTTTGTCTGTGTTAGCCACGTGGCTTGGTTCCTTTTATTATTGAGACATTCTCATCTTGCTTCCTCTGCATCTGGGTGATGACTGTAGACTGAGCCTTTTCTCTTCCCAGAATTCTCCTGTTCTGGTTGCCCTGCCTATACTTCCTGCCTAAATACTGGCCAATCAGCATTTTATTAAACCAATATAGGTGACAAATCTTTACAGGGTACAAGACTATTGTCCCACAGCAAGAAATGGGAGTAATTGGACAGAAAAAGACAAGAGAAAGGGGAAGAGGAGAATAAGGAGAGTTAGGGAGAGGAGAGAACATGAATATATAGAGGAAAGAAAAATAGAGATAGAGAATAAATGGAAAAGAGAGAGATGATGGGAAGATACAGAAGAGAGGGAGAGGACAGAAGAATGAGAGGGAGAGAGATGAGAGAGTAAGAATGAGAATTACTTGAGAGGGGAAGATATAGATGGTTGAGAGATTACAGAGAAAGAGAAGAGAGGATGGAAAGAGAAGAGTAAGAAAGAGAGGACAAAGGATGAAACGAGTGTATGCAGAAAAGAGGAGAGAGAAGAAGGGAGGGTGGAAAAAAGGGAGATAAAAGAGAGAGAGGAAAGTGAATAGGCAGAAAGAGACTAGAAGGGAGTAAAATGGGAGGTGGAGAGGAGGCAGAAATTTTTATTATATTTTATTATTATTATTATTATTATAAATTTTCACCTCCTCCC
>NW_026068212.1:727247-750680 GCF_014885135.2 Alexandromys fortis
GCTGGGAGATGTTATGTGGTCAAAGAGGGAAGGGAGTCAGACGGAGCAGGGGAGGGTTGTGGATGCAAGCTGGGTGGGATAGAAAGAGAGAGGAGGTATCGGGCAGAGTAGCCCCTGAGGATGACCAGGAAGTGTAGGAGGGGTGTCTGAGTTCCCTGTCCAGGGCTGCTGCCGCGGTCAGAAACTCACTCACCCCAGTGATGTCTCTCCTGGTGCCTGGACCGGATCTCCTTGCTGCTTGCCGTATCTCGTAAACAAAGGACTTACCTAGCTCACTGCAGGCAGGCTAGTGGGCCTGAGGAATTCTTAATAGGCTGGTCACACACTGTGCAGCAGACAGTCCCAGTCAAGACACATCACGAACATGAGGGTTCCTGCTTATCTCCTGGTGTTGCTGCTGCTCTGGATTTCAGGTATGGAGGGCAGCAGTGCTTATGTCAGAGTGGTCAGCACTGCCTGGCTGTCATGGAACTCTATGCATTGACTTTTGAAGACAGCGTTACATAGTTTTTGTTGTGTTTTCCTCTTCTTAATCCAGGTTCTAGATGTGACATCCAGATGACCCAGTCTCTATCTCAGACTGTATCACTAGGAGACACAGTCACCATCAGGTGTCAAGCCAGTCAGAGCATTGGCAGTGTGTTAAGCTGGAATCAGCAAAAACCAGGGAAATCTCCTAAGCTCCTGATCTATGATGCATCTAGTTTGGAAGATGGGGTCCCATCAAGGTTCAGTGGCAGTGGGTATGGGAGAGATTTTACCCTCACCATCAGCAGCGTGGAGCCAGAAGGTATTGGAACTTACTATTCCCAACAGAACTACGATTACACCTACAGTGGAACAAGTTATAACTAAACCATTGAGCAAAGCAGAAGTGCAAGTGTGGGCTGGCTCAGCTGCTCCTCCTGGTGACTCTACCTGCTGAGATCATTATTCAGATAAAGTTGGTTTTGAAGTACACTGAGTGGCTTTGGAATAAGTTACTGTGAAGATTCCTCCTCTTTCTCAGTGCCAGAAGCATGGGTTTACTTTTGATTTACTAAAAATACAGTTCAGTACTTATGATGCATCTGGATCATGGTATCTATTTGTATTCATTCAGCAAATAAAATTCAAGGGAGTTTTAAATAGAAAAGAAGAAGGAGGAGGAGAAGAAAAAGGAAAGAAAAAAAGAAAGAAAGAAAGAAAGAAAGAAAGAAAGAAAGAAAGAAAGAAAAGGGCCAAGAATCCCCAACAGTCTCCTAAAAGATTTTGATTGGCACATACAATCTTCTTATGTATGTATGTGAGGGACAAAGACTTATACAGATCCCTGATAAGCAGGGAAATAAAAAGATGGGCAACTAATAGGCAATAATGCTGACAAAGTTTCTGAATATAAAGATGGTATACTCTGGCCCCATTCTCAAATCCCTGGACAGTTTAAAAGCAAAGGCCTGGGAGGCTTTTTCTTCTGCCAGCAGGACCCCTGACTCTCCTTGAAGTTCAAGATTGGATCAAAATATGTTTTCCCCAAAGTTGTGGGCCTATAGCCTCCCTATCTGTGTTCAATATGACCAACCCTAAACTAGGGGATGAAGATTTTTTAAAGTTTTATAAAACCACTAAAATTATATAAATTCAAGAGGTCACACATACATTATCAGACTTGGGGATCGATGAATTCACTCCCTAAGCTTTCTTGCCAGCTGCTAAACTCATATATTACCATATATTTTATTATTGTCATATTATTGTATTCTTAGAAGTTGAGGAGTCTGATCAGTATTTTGTATCCATGCAGTAGGAAAAACCTGCTGATAAAACTTTTCTTTTAAGGCAGAAATATTGTAAGAGCCATAGGTCGTGGATGAATGACTCCAAAGAAATATTATTATCCAGACACAATTGGGCTGATACACACATGGCTTCCCAAAGATTGTAATATCTCACACAAAACTGCCCAAAGTCTGGGCAGGGAGAAGGGGAGGTAGACACAGCATCCCATCCCTAACGAAGAAGGTATTTGCATTGATATCTGCTGCCAAAGGTGAACCAATTTACCCCCAAAGGAATGCCATAATCTCCAATACAATGTGACTATCATATATTAGAAACATTATTTATTCCACAAATAGTATTGCTTCTAAATTTTCCTTTTTTATATAGTTTTCTTGAAAATAAACCAAGAAAAATTTTAACTTTCCAGTCTACTCTTCTCCCTTCCACATTCTCTTATTTTCTTCCTTCTCTAGAATAGAGGGGTCACAGCAGTGGACTCTCCTGTCCTCACTCCATCAAAAAGAGAAAATTCAGTCCATTCTTGGTTTTTGACATTGCTGGATAAACTTCAGTAAACTTAATCAAAAGCAAAAACCTTATGTCAAAAAGTTCAGGACAGTATCATCACAGCATGCTGAAATAAAATGTCCTACATGAATTCCAAAGTTGAAGTTGAAGAAGGGAAAGATAAGGATGTCAAATTTGTACAGTATTGAAACATATCTTATTGAATGTAACTGGAATGAATACAAGAAATAAGTAACTGGATTAGTCTCATAAAAACTGAAGAGTTTGAAGACAGTCAAAGGTAGTAAAGAGAACATGAAATGCACATGTGGGAGTTAGTTGTTCACACACTCAGCCTGTGACTCACACTGCGTTGCTGCAGCGGGTGAGTCAGTGATGAGTAATGATCTCGATGTAAGTTGATGTATGTTTCCAGTGGAGAATCCCAGAGTTGTAAGCTATTTACTGTTGTAGCTGTAAACTCAGGGACATGTCTGTGGTTTGTAGTAACCTTCACTTTCAGTCTTTTGTCACTCTGATTTCCTCAGGGCAAGTTTTAGCCTACAATCTCTATTTACAATGCATACACTCTATAGGTGTCTATATTTCCCCTTTTATACTGTAAACCACTGATTGTTTAGACCTTCTTACATCTATAATTACATACTATTGTGTTATTACTGAGGCCAATAGCCAACCTATTCATTTTGTCTACAGGTATCTTGACAAGAAACAATCACATTTAAAGAAAAGACTGGGTAGGTAGATGGTTGCATAATCTAGGGTTATAAATGTTTCCTCTCTGGTATTTACACAATGACAAAAAATTTCATTAGACATTAGACAGAATTTATTCCTACTATTAGGCAAGGTACGACCTTATACTTATTTTTTTTCTATAATTCATAGTGTGGCTTATTCTCAGATTTCTTTTTCTACTTATCTAGGGATTCACATAAAGGGCATTTTCCCTCTTTGCCTATTCTGAATAATGTTGATGCTAACACTAGTGTGCAAACTTTTACACAGCTGAATTCATGCCTAGGGGTGGAATTGGTCAGCTAGGTGGCAGGTATATCTCTGGGCTCTTCATTAGGTCCCATGCTTTCTATGGACCTTCTCCAATTGCAATGCAAAGATTTATGATTTCTCCACAGCTACATTGTTTATCATTTTCTATTATAAATCAAGGATTATTGTGATGTAATCCTTCATTATGGAATTTATTTTGAATTTCTCATAAAAGGAATATCAATATGTCTAGATATTGGAATGAAAATGAAGCCTCTAACACAGTCTTATTCTATTTGTGTTTCATATTTGGTTTCAGCCCAAAGCATGGCAGTTGTGTAGATCTGGTCTCCTCTTTCTTCCTGTGGTTTCAGGGATACTGCTGCTATCATCCTCAGGCCAATTAAGGCATGAGCTGACACTGGAATCCGCGTAACTAAATCAGGCACCAGAGTTCCACACAAGATGTTCTGTACAGTCTTTATCTTGAATCATTTCATTGTCAGCATTATAGAAAGTGGCAGATTTCAAATTCAGTGTCAACATCCTGGAGCCTAAAGATAGTGAACCTCACTATTGTCATGGAATCCACAGTTTTCCCACAACATGCTATAACTCTGAAGAAAAGATAACTTAACCTCATGCTTTTCTATTTCTAGCAGATAGATGCACATAGGGTCATGACCTAAGCAGTGTGGGGAAGTCTGGTTCACCCCTGACAGACAAACCTGGAGCTGAAAGCCAAGTCAATGATTTATACCTTAGTTACAACTTTACTCATGGTGTATTTCAAAGTAAGTAAATAGATTTTGGAGATAAATCTATTTCTTCCTTCTATTGCTTTATATTTTGTGTCCTTTCTGAAGCCATTATCTAAAAGACTTCTAATAGGGCTTTTTTAGGCTACTTCATCAGGAAATCATATAGCTTCAATAGATATGTAAGGCAACGTATCAGGTACTGGCATTCTGGTGTTAGCAAATTCTAAGAATGAGGAGGTAGAGTCCTCTGTGAAAGTCTAAGGCACACGTCAGGACTCTAGGACTAAGGAGACTGAAATAAGAATCTTCAATTGCTCAGTAAGAGACTCTATCAAAATCTGAGGAAGCAGATCACTATCCAGTGACCACGACTTTGAGAGTGAATGAGGTTAACAGTGGGAATATCCTCTCACTCTGTGTGATGATCTCCATGTGAAGTGTGGTGGAACAAACATCCCCTAAAACTGAACATCTTTCATTGCTCAGCAAGGTCTTAGAATGTTTTCTCCTTAATCTTCCTCAGATGCAAAATTGTATTTTGAAAACTTACCTTTTAACTCACAATTCCTTTTTGTCAGAATCATTATTCTCTTCAGGCTAAAAGAAGGGCTTTCTTTCAAGTTTTTCTATACTTATTCATATACTATTGATTATAGCTCTTTATCAGAGCACAGGGAATAGAGATTCATATTAGAGTTGTTCATATCTCCTTCCTGATTTTATCATAATTATTCACAAAAGTTATACCTATTATCACCTGTTTTTGTTCTTTTAAAAGTTACAATATATTTCATACAAAAGTGAATAAATGTGTCAATGGAAATAACACTGTATATTATAACCGCAGGAAGAAACTCCTACTAATCTTTGATATGATAGTTTCAACTGAGAGAAAGTGTTCTGGAAGATACTCAACTTGAATATCTTGATTGTTCTTCAATTGTTGAGCAATGATGGAACAGATTGACAGTTGTATCCTCTTCATTATGTTCATGATCTGTCTTCATGTACTTTGAAACACAATGTTTGTATTCTTTCAATCATTTTATTTTCTGGCTTATAAGAGTAAGTAAATATTATCTATCATTAGTGGTCCTGATATCGAATTGCTGCCCAAATTTTACCATCTCATTGCCTCCTAAGGACTGACTCTCCCAGAGTCACTATCAAGCCCCACCACTATGGAAACTTTTCTTCCACTTTTGTCATGTGGCAGATATTCACTATTTAATGTTTTTACATACAAACATCTTTACCTTACTCAGAACTATTTTATTTCTCATTTTTCCAGTTATGAAAAAAGATGTGGCATGTACTACTAATTCCTATAAGGATGTCTCCTGGCCTTGGTATGTGTATGTGGTGGAGGAGTGGTGGTGGTAATGAAATGTAGAGCCTAGAACTCAGTCTCTTTCTGTCAGCACTTTGAACAGTTATGTGTATCTGCATTGCCTGTTGCAAAAAGAAGCTTCTCTGGCCGAGGTTGTGAACATTCCAGGTAAATAGGTAAAAGTATAACTAGCAGAAAACAATTTGTCAACACAACCACTTAGCAAAATTACAATATCATGAAGTCACAGACATTCTTCTCTGCACAAGATCAAGCAAACCAAAGTTTAGTTATAGATTTGGAAAGATCTATAGGTCTCAATCTCTTATGGGAGAATATTGGCAGCTTATAACTGCTTGGGGAAGAAGAATTATTACTTCTTAGTATAGGTTTTACATGATCCAGTGTATAGGCTACACCCGCGAACATATAAACTGTAATAATTGGATGTAATAGGGTATTCAAGAAACAACATAAAACAGAAAGAGAAGTTGTAAGGTTAGAAGGTGAGTTTGGAGAAAGCACATAGAGAGGGAAATGAAGGAAAGATAAAATAATTTTTTATTGTACACATTTATGAAGTTGTCAAAGAAAATAAAAACTTCCATATTATACTGGAATATAAAGTAAAACCTCACTGACTCATGTGTGATGTGCCCTCCTTCTATTCTCCAAAGTTGTGATAAGCCATGTTATCTATAGTAATTTAGAGACAGATACTTTTGCCTTTTATAATACACACAAAAATGTCAAATGTACATATTTCTAAAATGTACTACTATATAGCTTTGAACACATAGTCTTTAGCTGAGGCCTCAGTACTTGAGTCTCAGAAACTTTGTTTCAATTTCTGGAGTTCTAATAGGAACAAACAGAAGTGAAATGTTTTCATTATAAATGAGCTCATGGCTTGTTGTATCTCTCTGTTTGTATACCGAACCTATGGTGGTTAGAAAGACAATGGCCTCCAAAAGGAGAAGCATTATTAGGATGTATGGTTTTGCTGGATTAGGTGAAGCCTTTTTGGAGGAAGTTTGCCATTGTGTGGGGTGGGAGGTTTTGTGGCCTTATATATGCCCAAGCCATGCTGTGGGACACTGGCTACTTCTTCCTATTGCCTGCAAATCAAGGTTTAGAACTCTCAGCTCCATTAACAGCACCAAATCTGTCTGAGCAGCACCAGGTTTACCTGCATGGCACCATGTACTACCATGATGATGATGTACTTAACTTCTGAAAATATAAGCCACTCCAATTAAAAGTTTTCTTTATAAGGGTTGCTATGGTCATGATGGCCCCTCACAACAATAAGTAAGACAGAAGTTGGTACCATGAGTGGGGTTTTGCTGTAATGGGCCTGACCGTGTTTTGTTTGGAGGAATTTGAACTTTGATACTTGGATTAGCAAAGCAGCGGATGGTTTAATCACCGATTCATAGGACATGAAAGTATGCGTATGGAAGAC
Organism: Alexandromys fortis; assembly: GCF_014885135.2. Classification (NCBI taxonomy): domain Eukaryota; kingdom Metazoa; phylum Chordata; class Mammalia; order Rodentia; family Cricetidae; genus Alexandromys; species Alexandromys fortis. The sequence goes on from NW_026068212.1 coordinate 734,083, forward strand.
AGTGGTGCTGTGAATGATTTGAACTGTGGGGGCTGGCTCAAGAGGTTTCAGAGGAGAATAATTTTAGTGTGTTTCCTAGAGATCATACTTGTAATATTTCTGTGAAGAAAGTGACTGCCTTTTGCCCTTGTCTGAGGGGATTTCCTGAGCTTAAAGCAATCAGTTGGATTAATTCTGTTGACAGAGGAAGTATCAAAACAGACTAATATTGACTCTGTCATGTGGTCACTTTTAGGAAGATTTGTAATGAAAAGGAACAAGCTAAGAGAGAGAGAAAGAAGTACATAAGGTACAATTTGGAAACAAAAAGAATACCAGAAAGTGGAATAGAGCTAAGTGCTTTCTTTAAGGAGATAAAAGATTAAGAAATGGAATAAAAGGAGTGGTGACCTCAGGGCAAGATCTCACACTGCTAAGTTTCCAACTTGTGAAAAGGAACTAAAGAAAAGCTTAGATCCAGGAGTGTTTGTTCATGCATTTAATTCCAGTACTAGGAAGGCAGAGGCATGTGGTTCTCTGAGTTTGAGGCCAGCCTGGTCTAAAAATCGAGTTTCCGGACATCCAATCTTAGATAGGAAAGTGAACCATAAAAATAAAAAAAAATGGTGAATATGTAATTGAACCAGGGGTCTATGTTTCAATTCCAGCAAGTGACAGAACTTGGTAGCTTCAGATATGTAGCTCTGGAGTTAGGATAGAAGAAAGGGGGGTTGGGATTTGCCTCTGCTACTGAGTAAAGTCACTGAGGTCACATATGTGTCGGGTGTCCCTGAATGGAGGCCTAGAGTGTCCATTGTGTGAAACTGTGAAGTTGAAGTCTGAATTGCCTTAAGTGACTCCCCCATCTCACAAACTAGGCTCACTGCATTTGGGTGAGAGTTGTGTGGTTTTGTCTGTTTTTCCCATAGAAGTAGGACCAGGATCTATCCTTGGTGCATAAGCTGGTTTTTTGGAACCCATTCCCTGTGGTGGATGACTTGCTCAGTCTTGATGCAGTTGGGAGGGTCCTAGTACTGCCTCAACATGATGTACAAGGCTTTGCAGACTCCCCATTGGAGATCTCACCCTTTCTAAGGAGTGAATGGGGGTTGTGTGGGCAAAGGTAGGGGAAGTGGAAGGAGGAGAGGAAGGAGAAATTGTGGATAGTATATAAAATAAATAAAAATTTAAAAGAAAAAGAAAAATTATAATTTTAAACCTCTTGAAAAAATACATTCAACTACTTTCAAGAAATTGTACCTTTTTAATTCTAGTGTGATAAACTACTCAAACATTCTCTTTAGAAAAGTGGAAGGGAAGCAGTATTGGCTCCATCTCTCACTGCAAACAGCCATTCCACTTTGTGAAGGTTTTGCCATATTTTTAAGTTTATTTTTAATATTTCAGTTCAAAGATCTGTATATTTCATTCTAGAATTGTATATGGATAGTTGACTGACTGACTGAGAGACATATAAATTCAGCAGAGTTATAATACACTCATAGTAAGTACTGCAAGCCATTTTTGATGTTGCTGTAATGAATGCTTTCTTTTTAATTTCCTTTATTATTCTGTTTTACTTTTTTGATTTACAAGTTTCTTTTAAAATAACTTGCTATAGTTTAATTCATGGTGATTTGGTAATCCACTGTCTATTGAATGCAATATTCATGCTTAGCTATCACAAAATTTATTATATTACTTCATTTCTGCTGTGGAATTGCCCTCTGTATGCTGTTATTACTATTGATAAATAAAGGAACTGCTTGGTTCTATAACAGAGCTTTGAAGGCATAAGTCACGAACAAGGCAACACCAGTTTGGAGTAATGATTAATAGGGTGTTATTTATTTAAAGGGGAAAAAAACTTACAGATCACAATCCCAGACAACAGCCATCTGCACAACCAGGAAGGGAGTCTAGTCTCCAGCGGAGCAGGAAGAGAAGAGAGCGAGCAGAGGAAATAACCGCTTTTTTAAAGGGAGAGAGACCACGCCCCAATGTGCTGGTATCACAGCAGCTATTGGTTGGAGGGGCGGAAAGACCTCCCGCAACAGAGCTTGGTAGGGAATATTAAGCTCAATGCTGGAAGAAAGTGGGGCAGAGTCAGAGAGAAGCCATGTAAACCTGCTGGAGCAGGATGGAACTTTATCTGGCAAGCCACAGCCACGTGGCAACACACAGATTAATAGAAATGGGTTAAATTAATATGTAAATGTTAGCCAATAGAAGCTAAAGCTAATGGGCCAAGCAGTGATTTAATTAATACAGTTTCTGTGTAATTATTTCAGGGCTGAGCAGCCAGGAACCAACAGGCAGCCTCCTTATAACACATTTCATTTGAAATAAAATTGCATGTGCTTGTGGATTTTATTTTCCTCATAATGAAGACATTTCATCAATATATTCTGTCATTTGGATTAATTTATAGATATTAGAGTAGATATTTGGTTTATGGATTATATATTTTTCAGTAATTACTTGCATACAGTACTTGTAGACTTGTAATAATGTATACAAAATATTTGTTGCAGGTAACTGATATCATTTCTTATGTATTTATTGTATGCTGTTGAAAATTTTCTGTAGAAATATTTTATTTATATTTTTATAAATAAAAGTTGCCCGAAGATCAGAGTGCAAATTTAATCCACTAGAAGCCAGGGAGTGGTGGCACACATCTTTAATCCCAGGATGCAGGAAACAGAGGCAGATGGATCTCTGTGAGCTCAAGGCTATTCTGGGCTACACAGGATTGATCCAGAAATAGATCCAGTTGGTGGTGGCTCACACCTTTAATCCCAGTGTTTGGGAGTCACACACCTCTAATCCCAGCACTGGGAGAGAGGAGACAGTTGTAATATGGCTGGGGGAGAGAGGAATATAAAGGACAAGAGACAGAAACTCACAGGGGTGTGGAGTCTGAGACACAGTGGAGTCTAGGCAGTCTTAGGATCACCACTTTAGTCTGAGCATTGGTAGAAGTAAAAGGTCTCTCTAAGTTTCTCTGCTCTTCAGCTGTAACACTATATCTTTCTCTAGGTTTTTATTATTTGTGCTACAATTTTCTCTTTTAAATTCTCAACCCACCTAAAGTTGAAAGAAGACTATAATGACTATAATTTTCTGTAACTTTATTGCTACAAGATCAATAATATCTTTTGATTAAATAATATACAAGCATTTGAAACATACCTCTTTACTTCTTTCTTGAATTATAATAAAAAGTGTTATGAATATCTATAAACAAACATTTATGAACACATATGTTTTAGTTCTTTTGGTAAGATTCCATGCAACAAGAAATATCTCATTATGGTGTGTTTGAGCAACAGACAAAAAAGTGTCAAGTAGTTTAAAAAGACTAGTAGTGTTCTATACATTTGAAAGCCTGTATACAATAAATTTTGGGAATGTCTAAAAAATGATGGTTTTGATTCTGTGGTTCTATCTAGGCATACTTGCATTTTGTAGATCATATATGTTTTCAATTTATGCAGATCCAGCCTTTTATGATGGAGTCCAAGTATCCCCTCTTATAGGGAGCAAAGACTCTGTCCATTTCTTCTACAAACCTAGGAGACACTTTATGACACTTCACTGGTAAGAGCCGGCTTTTTCCTCCTGTTAGTACTTTTCACACAGCTGTACCAACCACAGGGTTTGCATACTTTCCCTAGGGAGGACCACTCCTTGCAAGTCCAAGACAAAAACCTTGGCCCTCTTTCACCCTTAACTATTCAGGACTCTACATAACAAGTTCTCAGAATAAGGTGCCCTGCCCAGCTCCTGAGGCTGTTCATGCTCTGGATCCCTGTTAAGGAGAGAAACAAAGGTGAAGAAGGAGAATGTGAAAGGTTGTGGATTTGTGGGGCCTTACTGATATGGATGTATGTGTTGCTCACGCCTGAGATTTCCAGTCTTGTTCTCTAGGAATGGGATTGTGAAGTTTAGAGGATGAAGGGAGGAAAACCTGTGATCTTGTAGAAATTCAGAAGAAGCAGATAGTCAGACAATTTCTAGTCTCAGTGCTCTCTCTACATAGGTATTTCATGTTGAACGTTTTTAGACTATGAATGAGTCATGAACACAATAAGTAGGAAATAATAAATAAAGGAAGGGAAAATCATTTTATAGTATCATTATGTTTGTGGATAACCTTTCATTTCTCTTATTTCAGAAGCCAGATGGAATATTTTGATGACGCAGGCTGCACTCTCCATGCCTGTCCCTCCTAGAGCATCACCTCCTGCAGGTCTAGTAAGATCCTCTTACATGTTAATGACAAGACTTACTTGAATTCATTCTTATAGACACCTGGCCATTCTCCAAAATCTTTGATCTATTGGATGTCCACCCTTTATTCTTGCCTCAGAAGTCCCAGACAGACTTGTGGCAGTGGTCAGAAACAGATTTCATACTGAAAATCAACAGAGTGGAGGCTCAAGATTTGGGTGTTTAATACTGTCAGCAAGTTATAGAACATCCTCCCACAGTGATACATCCCTGAACATATATCTCCCTGATTGGGGCGATAAAGCTTCCCCATAATTTTCTTGATTGGTGTGCAACAAAATATAACCAACATAGCAAAAGTGAATATGTTTTAAAGAGATATATATTTCTCTTTGACTTTCAGTTATTCGAACAGTAAAGTTTTAAGAAATGAGATTTTCCATAAGAATTTAGGTTGGGAGAAGGGGTTACAGCAGCTTCTCTCCTGGGAGGAGATTTCACACATTGTCTCACAGGATGAGAAAAGTGCACTCAATTATAATCCATGGTAAGCAGGACCACACCTTCAGCAGGACTTCTTCATATGTATATCTTTAGCCCTGTATTTAATATTTAATATTATTTCAGGTCTGCACAATACTTAGTTCTTTGAGTGCATTTTCCCACCTTGCAATATGCCCACATTGAATAAAATTTTCCTTTTCTTACCTTTACTGTCACAATTCTAAAGGTTACTTCATACAAAATAATCCTTTTCTAGTCTCATCCATTTTCCTGGAAATTTTATAACTTTATTTTTGTTTGTATACAAACAAAAAATAGATTTTTTAACAGAAAATAAATGGAAGGTATAGTGTTTGTAGAAAACTGGATATGACTAAAGGTTATTAATTGAATAAACTGTATATTAAAATGTCAACTATAACTTGGTTTCTCTCATTTGTGTTTATTAGATTCTATGTAGAAACATATAATCACTTTATATATGTTTACCAAATAGTTTACCCAGTGAATTCCTGGGCAGTCAAGGCTATGCAGAGAAACCCTATCTCAAAAGAAATAAAAAAGAAAAGAGAAATAATACTTCTTAGAGGAATAACCTGTTAGCTTTTCCATGTGATATCACAGTTTTAGAAGACACTGAGATGGATATCTGAGGGCCAAGGTATTTTTCATAAGAGCTATTAATACTGTGATTAAATAAACATAGGGAAGTAGCAAGGTGTGGTGCTACAGGGAGATTTCAGTCTCTAGACCAGAGGCAATCAGTATTGTGGGGTCTCTGCAGGGAATCAGAGCTCACATGAGTGGAGTGTGACCTGTTTCTATATATTTTAAAGATTTGTAGAAGTTTACAGATAGAGCCTACAGTCAGGATTCTGATTTACAGGTAAAGAAGAGTATGGGGACCAGAATATTCTTGGTGCTAACATTTTAACTCCATCACCCTTTTATGTTATCTCATTTTCATGGTGAGATATCATATCTAGATTGTCCCTATAGAGTCCTGTCAGTATCCATGGGAGTGGGCCAACTCCAATGTTAAATGGCCCCTAGAGTATATGTCCATACAAGAGAGAGAGAGAGAGAGAGAGAGAGAGAGAGAGAGAGAGAGAGAGAGAGAGAGAGAGAAACAAACAAGGAGGAGAAAACAGAGTATGGAGGACATACTCAAAGACAAATCATGTGTGCATAAAAATTCAGCAAAGTACCTTTTAATGCTGTTTGGTCTTTGTTATTGTCAAATTTTATATTACTATCTATTATACTACCCCCTATTCTTTAGATCTGAGTGCTCTTACAGAGTTAGATTTAGTATGACTTTTAGAATGACTTTTTATAATATTTTATCCCTAAATAATAGTCTCAGGGACAGCAAATATCTGAACATTCTTTAGTTTGAGCCCATGCTTTAGTAAATAATCCTTCAAATATGAATATGATAAGGTGTGTGTGTGTGCCAGTACTTTCATATATAAGGCAGAATCCTAGTAGATTTTCCATAGGACTTCCAAACTTTCTGATACATGTATATCTGTCAGTTTCATAGAAAATTATGTCCTTTTTGGAAGGTGGTGGCACACACCTTTAATCCCAGCACTAGGGAGGCAGAGGCAGGCAGATCTTTGTGAGTTCAAGGTCAACCTGGTCAACAAGAGCTAGTTCCAAGACAGGCTCCAAAGCTACAGAGAAGCCCTGTCTTGAAAAACTCAAACAAATAAATTATGGCTCTGTGCACCCAGTACTCGAACAACTAATCCACCATTTCACACTGAAGTTCTTTTGTCCAGGACTGAAAACAAGAAGACATTTTGCATCATTTTGTTCTCAACCATACTCAGAATGAGGGACAGCTTCTTAATGGAACAACACATATTTCCTTCCCAGAGTAACCTCAGTACAGCCTCCTCAATGGAGAGCCTAGTAGTTTTTCAGAGCTGCTAAGAAAAACCAAGCTTTTCCTTTTTTCCGTCTATCTCTTTTCTAAAGATACTTCCATTTACTCTTTGGCTTTTCTCATTGTTCTCTGACATTCCCTATTTCCTTCAGCAGGCAGCTGCTTGCTGTCCCCCTTGGCTAACTAAAAAGTCAGGATTTTTCTCTCTCTGACACATATAGTTTGTTTACAGTACTATTTGTCTCTTTATTTCTTTTTGTAAAATATTTTTTATTTAAAGTGATTTTATTGTTTATACACACAAGCATATTTATGCCGTACTAGCCTAGGCTGTGGGAAACTCCTATTTCCAGTTGTTTGAGAGGAACTAATTAGTGTTATAGTAATGAGCCAAACATTGATTCTGATCTCTATCAGAATTTGATTGAACTTGGCATCCTTGTCCATTCTGTTCCTTTCAAGGTGCTTGTGGACGATGACATCCCCTCTCCCAACAAAGTTTGTCCTCAGGTTTAGGGACATCATTTAGGGGTTGATTATAATTGGCATATGGTTGGGGGTTTAAGGGAAGTTAGGGAGGCTCAGGGATCACTTTAAAAAATGTTGGGGGAATTGGATGGGATAATAGATTAGTTTGAACATACTCACACTTATAATAATAGTGAGCAATAGAGTGAATACTTGTTAGCTATTTTAATAGGCAATTTATATTGGTGTAGATACTTGTATATCGATACTAAGTTAAATTATATTGAATATGTTCCTATTTTCATCCACAATATTTGTATATCTAGGCAAAGATATTTTGTCCTATTGTATGCATGCATTCTTCTACCTCTGCTTAAAACATTTTTTGTATATCGATACAATTTTAGGATGTATTTATTATATTGCAATGTACATCTCTGCCTCTGATTGAGATAGTTATACATTGCTTACATTTTGAGGTCATTGTCCTCCTTTGTTGCACAGTTATTTATTATATAATATTCTAATATGAAGTCTTAGTATTTAAATTATATAGTTATTAATAATTATAGATCAATAGCCATCTATGTAGCATGTCTAGTTTTTTTCTTTTTTTCAATTTTTTTTCCATTCAGTTATTTACCCTTCCTTCCTTCCTTCCTTCCTTCCTTCCTTCCTTCCTTCCTTCCTTCCTCCCAATCCCCTCCTGCTCCCCCACACCCCTTCCTCCCTCTCCCACCCTGCTTGAGAGAGGGAGGGAACCCTGCCCTGTGGGATGTCACAGGCCCTCCCCCCTACATCCAGGCCTAGGGAGCTGTGCATACATAAAGACTAGTGTCCCCAAAAGCCAGAACATGCCATAAAAACAAGTCCCAGTGCCTTTATCAATGGCTTCTCAGTCAGCCCCCATTGTCAGCCACAATCAGAGAGTCCGGTTTGATTACATGCTCTTTCAGACCAAGTTCAGCTGGATTTGGTGAGCTCCCATTAGAACGGGCACACTGCCTCAGTTGGTGGACCAACCCATTGTGGTCCTGACTTCCTTGCTCATAATCTCCCTCCTTCTGCCTTTCGACTGGACCTTGGGAGCTATAGTGATTGTATTATGGATAGATAGGTAATCTTCAACCACTTCAAAGAGCTGTAGAATATGACATTTAAATAACTTAGGGTTCTGTTGAAGTGAGACAAGATTGCTCATGGCAGCAAGGATCTATTCCTGAGAGTATGTTGAGCACTGAAGACACTCCACTTAGAGCTTGTTTTCTTCTTGGCAAAACTGGCCTTAGGGCAAGGAACTGTCCATGCGTAGACAACTGACAAAATGCATGATATCCAGATAGGATAAGCAGGATACAAGAAAAAAGATTATCAAATCTTGCCAAGACAGGGTAAGACAGTTTTGAAAAATTTCTTGCCTCTGAAAAAGGTTTGTCAGTTACTCTAGGCCTTAGCCAAAGTTGGTTATTCTAACACTGAAAACAAGTCTTTGGATGATTGCCCAGGTATCCAGTTGTCCCTATTGTTTGTTGCACATTTTGGAAGTTGTTTGATTACACTTTCTCCTTACTCAATTAATATTATTTCCCTTCTCAGATCTTTGATGGGATTGAAGACTAGATAGTTTTAGTTACTTCCCTCTCTTGACTTCGCCGTTTTTTATTATACAAATCTTAAACACATTAGGATAGGTTAACCACTGAAAATTTTTACATATGTTTCTTACTTGTATATTTGTTCTTATTGTATGTAATTTTGTATTGGGCTTAGAACACTATTATTTAAAACAAAAGGGTAGATGCTGTAGGAATTCCTACAGCCAGTAGCCTTTAAGTTTCCCTCCCACTTGTTGTGGCCTCTTATACTATTTATGCTGATGTAAAGTGCATGACCAGCCTCTTTTCAGGCTGCAGGGTTCAGTTGCTGTTCCCTGTTCCAGCAGAGGACTGTGATCTGCTGTGAGTCTACTTCTCAACAAATAACCCTCTATTCTTCTCAATTCTGAGCTAGTGTGGGATTTCATTTAAGCGTCCTTTTTCATGAATTTGCCTTGAGTCTATTTATTTAAAAAAATTCCATGATTAAATCCAAAATATACAGGTCTACTTATTGCTTACAAATGTCCATAAAATTTGACAATTAATTACTGGGCACAATTTGCTTTATACACTAAGGAAACATAAGCAACAGAAAAGCCTCAGGGAGTAAAATCCCTGGTGTTTCAATTTGGACCTTGTAAACCTCACAGAGGCTAGATATAGGAACCACAGTAGCTGGGCACAACCTTGTTAGAGGAACCTCCTCATGGCATCTGAATGCTCATCTACCACTCTGTGTGCCACTGGGTCACAGTGTACAGTTTTGATTCACTGCTCCTATCTCATCATCACTCAACCAAAGAAGTACACAAAAGAAGCTGCATAGCCACTTCCCCATTACCGTGAAGTTTATATCTCTGAACATTAGCCACTCATTTGCTGGAAAACTTCTGTTTGATTGGTATTCTGAATGTGTCTTAATCATTTATCCTAGGACATGAAGATGAGAAAATGCTTATTCACACTGAGGTTATTTTTATTACATACACTAACAATCAACTACTGGCATCTCCAAATAAATGAAAGTGCTCATTGTATCTGCTTGGGTCTAATGCTAAACTTACTACTTTCACATTGAAACTGAATTTCTGGAATTCCATTCCTATTTACACATATTTTAAAAGGAGATATGGTAAGAATTCAGATCCCAGATACTCTTAAGTAGTGGGGAAGGCCTTGGACTTCCCAAAGGGCAGGTTTCCCTGCCCTCTCTCAAGCAGGGTGGGAGAGGGAGAAGGGGGTGTGGGGTAGCAAGAGGGGATTGGGAGGAAGGAAGTGTAAATAATTGAATGGAAAAATAAAAATTAAAAAAGAGATAATGATGTGATTGTTGTTCTAGTTTGAGATGAACTGCCATTGTCCTGGTTTCATTCACTCAAGTTTCCTGAGTGAAGCGTTCTACAGATCCTGGGGCTGTCATGTGAGAAGGCAGAACTGTCTTCTAAGCCTCAATGATGAACAAGGGGCAGAGGTACAGCTGGTAGATATTGGCAGAAATGGAGTGAAGAGACAGGGAAACCAATATTCCTCTGAATCTGCCAAAAGCTGCTGTGTAATACTTCCGATGTGGAGGGTGCCATGTATCCTGAAGAAGCTGCTTTAATCCTGGGTGTTTGTTCACACTCATGTTCAGAGTGCAGCACTGTCTAACCATTCACAGTTATTTTTCTAAAACTTTCTTGGGCTCCAGGACAAGGGAACTGAAGACTTAATACTTCTGATGACAGATATGTCTGGATGGCATGGCAAAGACACAGGTGCGTGAGATGTGTGGCATTCAAATACATGCGCTGTAAGAACACGCAAACTTTTCTGCATCTTTGTTTGCAGACTGAAACACACCTGAAGAAAGTAAGGCTGATAACTAAGTCAGTATAATGTCTCTAGTTACTGCTCAAGAATGAAAAATGAAAATATTATTTGTAATACAAACAGAGCCATGTGTTGAGTTGTAGTATTTTTTGTTATTGTACTCAAGTCTGACATCACTAGCTACCCCTTTCTGATGAGGAATTGTGGAAAACTGAAGACAGTGGTAGAAAAGAGCAAATATGGAGGAGCTCAAACTGAGAAAAGATGCAACCCATTAATTCTGTGAGTATAAAAGTACCTCCATCTTTAGAAGGGTTTGGAACTCCAAGTGGTACACATTGCTGGGATCAAGGTGTTATATGTGCAGCTACTGTGCAGTTCCTCTCTTTGTACTGCAGTAACACTGATACTGTAAGATATTATTTTTGTACATCATTAAAATGGTGTGAATAAATTATCTTTTTAATTTAAAGAAATGACTACTTCAAACTTACAAACACTTCACAAAGAAAACACATAGTATTTTTAACCAATCAGAATTACTTTAGTGAGTTAAAGATTTAGTAGTCCGTCTCCTTTGTATAATCCCTTACAGCAGAATATTTGTCTATTTTAATTCCCAATATATATTTGAAATCACTATTAAAAATAGATTTTATAAACATTTGAAATGTTGTGTATAATTTTAAAACCTGAAAAGAAGTCTAATCTTTGGAGGTGATGTGCCCATATTACTGGATCTCTTAAACAAGACCACCACAGAGCCAATATTCGGTGCAAATACATTGGGTTTATTGACGACAAGTTAGCTAACTAGATAACAAGTTAGCTATCTGTAACTCCAACACTGGAGTTGGGGAAGAATGGCCCAAAGCTTCAGGTCAAGGGGATTTTAAAGTGGGAACACTGCAAGCAGAGTGGCACAAGCCTTGGAATTTTAGGATTGGGAAATATTACATCACTTTTGAATTAATTGGTTTGGGTATAGGAGAATTAATTTTAAAACAGTCAAATCAGTAGTTAATCAGGTACCTACCTACAAGGGCATTTGAAGCAAGCAGACGTTTGAACACCTTGGTGGGTCACTTTGATCAGGGCAGGCACAGTTTCTTGGGAATGTTTATAACTTTGCTTCACTGAGCTCCCTCCGTTCCCTAGTTAGGTCCTGTCTAAAACGGATTTCTTTCTCAAAATGGAGTTTTTTTCTGCTCCTTCAGCTGCATGTATGTAGTTTGACCTTGGATAGCTAGGGACTGTGGGCTTTTGCCAAGTGGTTGAGATGAGCAAGCCTTGCAGCTGTGCCCAGCACTAAGTGATTCCCAATGATTTGCATGCACTCACTGCACAGCCTTGGGGACTTCCTCATATACCAGTGTCACCCTGTGCAGCTGTCATTGCAGTCAGGACTCAGCATGGACATGAAGGCCCCTGCTCAGCTCTTTGGACTCCTTTTGCTCTGGCTTCCAGGTGCAAAAAGGCCTAAAATGGGAATTTCTTTCTTACTCTGTGATTAGTGTTGTTTGTCATTTAGGGCTAGTCCATTCATATCATGCTTAACTATGTGTGAATTTATTATGTCTCCACTTGTAGGTGCCAGATGTGACATCCAGATGACACAGTCTCCGTCCTCCCTCTCTGCATCTCTGGGAGACAGAGTCACCATCACTTGCAAAGCAAGTCAGGGCATTAGCAATTATATAAACTGGTATCAACAGAAACCAGGGGAAGCTCCTAAGCTTCTCATTTATTATAGAAATAGGTTGGCAGATGGGGTCCCATCGAGGTTCAGTGGCAGTGGGTCTGGGACAGATTATTCTCTCACCATCAGCAGCCTGGAGTCTGAAGATCCTGCAATTTATCACTGTCAACAGTATGATAAATTTCCTCCCACAGTGATACAAGTCATAACATAAACCTTCATGGAAGCAGAAATGAGAAACTGGGCTGCCCCAGCTGCTCCTCATCATGAGTAACTCGCTGAAACTATTTCTCAGATGTCACAGAATTTTTAGAAAAGTTCACAGAGAGTCATTTATTTTGGTAGAAGAGGCTAAGCAGTTTTCTCTTACCCTAAACGCCTTCCTTTGTCACCTCCAGCACTACAGAGTACCAATGCCCTTTCTGCTTAACAAAGGTCACAGTTACTCTCTGTGAAGAGTCTGAGCTGTATCCCTAGCTTGGACTCATATAGAACTGTGGAAACTACTGTGAATGTTCCAGAATACATTATATAAATATGGAAAATTAGTTTCTAGGTGACAATTTTTTTAAGTGGCAGAGAAATATTACTGAGAGTATCTGACAGCAGAAAGCATTCCTGAATTTCTCACAACAGCTAGAGCACAAGTGTCAGAGAAAGGGAATGCTGTCTACCATGATTCTTGGTTATGTATGGAAATTCCAAGAGGGTGTTGGTGCTTTCTGTTGTCCGTGTCAATTCACAGGAAACACTACTGACTCCTATGTCCTCTGGTTTGCTTACAAAAATCAAATAATGTTCAGTCACATGTAATATTTTTTAATTGGTTAATATTATGAACACAGATACATTCTCTATTCACTTGTAAGACCTTTATAGGGTAATTCTACCATCATTGGTGTATGTAGATTTTGTTGTAATTACCTCTAAACGTTATCTTGAGATTCCTTCCTTTATTAATTTGTATACTAATCCTATTTGCAAATATTTATTTTCATGTCTTTCATTGCTCAGATCTTACTACATGTGGTAGATTGTGCTATTGATATAGATACAAAGGGTTACAGTGGACATTTTGGTGTTTTTTTGTAATCTGAGGTATAAAATGCCCCATATTTTTAATTGGGTATTATATTTGCCCGAGCTTTGTAGACAACACGTGACAGCAAGATAATGTTGCCACTATACTCTACTTCCTTAGAGATTTATCCTGAGCACCTATTATTCCTGTGGTGGTTTGAAAGAATGTGGCCTCCAAAGACAGTGACACTATTAAGGAGGTGTGGTCTTGTTCGAAGAAGTGTGACATTGTGGAGGTGGTCTTTGAGGTCTCAAATATGCTCAGGATAATGTGTCTCACTACACTTCCTTCTGATGAAGATGCATCCAATAACCTGTCTGCCTTCATGCTGCCCTATTCCCTGCCATGATGATAGCAGACCGAACCTTTGAACTATAAGCAGGCCACCAATATTAAATGTTTTCTTCATTTAATTTATTATGGTCATGGTGTCTCATTAAAGCAATAGAAACCTCAACTAAGACACTATCATTGAAATGATTTTTTAAGAAACTATAGAGGTAATTATATATTCTTATTAATTATCAGAAGGATGAACTATGTTGATCCAGTGTATAATGTTAATATAACATTTGTCCTGTGAAATACATTTAATAGGTCATGAGGCACAATGGGAAAACAATGTGATGAAGGTGGAGAATTAGACCTGTGCTTGTGTGGGGAGATCAGAAACATGATGAAGATACACTGAAATAAAATGTATTTATTCCTTTCCTCTGTATTGATGTCTCACTTTACACATCAGTCAAACTACTTTATAAGAAAAGACATCAGTTCCAGTCCAGCTGGCCTTGGTGATCTCCCATTAGATCAGTCCCACCATCTCAGTGGGTGGATGCACCCCTCGCGGTCCTGACTTCCTTGCTCATGTTCTCCCTCCTTCTGCTCTTCATATGTACTTTGGGAGCTCAGTCCAGTGTTCCAATGTGGGTCCCTGTCTCAATCTCCATCCATCGCCAGATGAAGGTTCTCAAGATATTCATCAGTGTGGCGATAGAATAAGGCCAGTTCAAGCAACCTCTCCTTTGCTGCTCAAGGAACAAGCTGGGGACATCTCCTTGGACACCTGGGAACCCCTCTAGAGTCAAGTCTCTTGCCAACCCTAAAATGGCTCCCTTAATTAAGATATCTACTTTCCTGCTCCCACATCCACCCCTTCTCCATCCCAACCATCCCATTCCCTCAAGCTCTCCCCATCTCCCCTTGAACTGATGGAGCATGTCATCAAACCGGGCTGATGGTGGAGGCTGATGGAGAACCCAAGGACAATGGCGCTGGGTTTTGATTCTACTGCATGGACGGGCTTTGTGGGGACCTAGTCTGTTTGGATGCTCACCTTCCTGGTCCTGGGGCAGCAGGGAGGACCTTGGACTTCCCATAGGGTAAGGAACCCTGACTGCTTCTTGGACTGAAGAGGGAGGGGGAACGGGAGGCAAGGGAAGTGGGTGGACGAGAGGAGGTCAAAATTTTCAATAAAAATAAATAAATTAATTAAAAAAGACATTTTAAAAATAAAATAACATTTATCTATAGTGTCTGATGTTATAGTAATAACAGCCGCTTATCTTTAAGGGGAGCCACATTGATCTCTGTTTATTGTGTGTGTTCCTTGTGATCCTTAACCATAAAAACAAGAGAATCATAATATGAGCCTTTACTACTTTGAATGTTTCAGTCTTAGTGAATATTTGCTCTCTTAAGCCCTTAGCTGTTTTCAAAGTTAGGGCAATATGGTAACATCAATACAACTATGATATTTATAATAGAAAAAAATCAGTAAGCCTCATGACAGTACAGTTATTTTTTTAAGTTAATCATTAGGTTCTAGTACTTCTGGTGTACAAGTCGTGACTAATTAGACAGACAGACAACAGACAGACAGATAGACAGTCAGACAGACATTTAGTAGATAGAGAAAAATGTCTGTTTATCCAACAATTTATCCATAAAGCAAAGCTGACCATTAATCTATGAAAAATAAACTTAGGCTTTCTGATCTATTTTGATATAGGTCATTATTAAACTCTATATCATTTAAGTACCTTGTTATGACTCCTTAAATTCATTAAGGTGACTAATGGGACTTCCAAGGGACAATAGACATTTAGAGATTTATGACATATGGCACCATGAATAACTAAGGTAAGGCAAACTTACCGTGTCAGTGATTTATAAAAAGTCTTACTTTATGAAACATAATTGCCTTTAATTGCAACATAAGATAAAATCATAAGGAGATTGTTTGAGGAAATCATACCATACATGCACCAGAATGACAATTGTCACTCTTCAGTAATACAGGCCATGGGGGTAAACATCAGTACATGATTAGAATAAAAATAATAACTGAAGAGTTTATAAGACAGGAGACAATGTCACATGTCACTTTCTGACGATAAAGTTTAGGTTACATAAATGAGAAAATATTTGGGAAAGTACAACAGTGAAAGCCTGAGGATTTGTTAATTAAAGCAAAATCATGAGAATGATGACTTCCCCAACAGCTCTGGATCAAAGATACTTGAAAAGTACAAAAGTATACCACTAAATAAATGTTATTAGTTTCACAGTTCCATAGAACTTGAAACTAGGGCAAAGGAGATTAATGGAACTTTAGGAGTAAGAGAGACATTTAGAAGTTTTGATGTGTGGCACTGTGAATAACTGGTCAGTTACATTCAAAAGAAAAAGGGAGAAGGAACTTGGAAATTACCAAAGATTAAATAAGAAGCTAGCAAGATGGTCCACTAGTCAAGAGCATCTTACTAACAAGGTTTCCTCTATCATTTCTGACTATTTTAATCAAGAATAATTAAACAGATACTTTTGAAATTATAATAGAGCAGCCTTAAAGGCAAATGACAAACATAAGAAATGAAGATGGAAACTATCATACTTCAGAAGTGAAAGGATTAAGTATATAAAATGCAAATTAATCTATATTAAATTCTTAGAATTAACAATAGATTATAAAATCATTTGACTTAAAGTTGAAAATATAATTAATTTCATGTAACTACAATAAAAAGATGAATTATATTATAAACTCAGAACATTAAACATTCCATATTCAATCTTAGAAAAAATGCAAAGATTGTCTACAGTGAAAATGACAAACTAAAATTTAAAACCTTCATATAATTATAAAAATCTAACAAAATAGAAGATGTTTACTAAATCCAGTAATTGAAAACGTCAGTATTCAGAATATAGTTTTGCAGTGTTCAGTTGTTTTCTTTGCTTTTCAAGACAAGTCCCTTTAAAGTACTTTGGACTCTTCTCTCAATACAATGAGTGCCACCAAGTGTTGTTGCCTTCAAATGATAT
>NW_026068212.1:750694-756234 GCF_014885135.2 Alexandromys fortis
TTCATTTTAAAAAGCAGAATATAACTCTTCTGTAGCAACTTTAGATAATTTATATGACAACAAATGTATAATCCTATGGGAGGCAGTAAAATGAGTATTATTGAAAATTAAGAATAAATTATTATTTATGTGCATCAGTTTTCTACTAATATGTGAACAAAATAAGTACATGATGCCTATGGAGGTCAGAAGAGGTGTCAGACCTGGATCTGAAATTATAGACTGTCATATGCTTCCATGTTGATTTTAGGAGGAACAAACAGTATTCTTAACGACTGAACCATCTCTTTGGTCCCCAAAGTGGAAAGTTTACCATAATAGGAAAGAGAAGTAAGATTTCCAGTTTTTAGAATAGGTATTTGCTTTTATCATAGTTACTTAGAACCCAAAATTTGTTTCAGCAAATTGCAATTGTCAAATCTCTCTTTGTTACTTGGGATTCTTTGCGATCTTCTGAAAGCCATTTTCTTAGTTCTATTTGATAGAAAAACCTTTTCCCTACCCTTTACTCTGAGGTAAAGTCTGTCTTCTAGGTTGAGATGTGTTTCTTGTAAACAGTAGAATGTTGGATCCTGGTTTTGTATTCATTCTCTTAACCTGTGCCTTTTTATAGGTGAATTGAGTCCACTGATATTAAGTGATATTAATGACCAGTGGTTGTTAACTCTGGTTATTATTTTTTTTTGGTGGTAGTGTTTGTGTGTTTTCCTTCTTTGAGTTGTGTTGGAGGAGGGTTTTCAAATGTCTGTGTTATTATGGGTGCTGTTGGTTTCCTTGGGTTGTTGTTTTCCTTCTAGTACTTTCTGTTAGGCTGATTTGTTATGTATTGTTTAAGTCTGTTTTGTCCTGGAATATCTTGTTTTCTCCATTGATGGTGAAAGAAAGCTTTGCTGGGTATAGTAGTCTGGGCTTGCATCCAGGGTCTCTTAGTTTCTGCAGCACATCTATCAAGACCTTCTATCTTTCATGGCTTCCATAGAGAAGTCAGGTATAATTCTGAAAGGATTACCTTTATATGTTACTTGACCTTTTTTCTTTGCAACTCAATATTCTTTCTCTATTCTGTATGTTTTATGTTTTGATTACTATATTCTGAGGGGATTTATTTTTTTTTGATTCAGTCAATTTGGTGTTCTGTATGCTTCTTGTACCTTCATAGGAATATCCTTCTTTAGGTTGGGGAAGTTTTTGTCTAGAATTTTGTTGGGTATATTTTCTGGGATTTTGAGCTGTAATTCTTCTCCTTCTTCTAACCCTATTATTTTTAGGTTTGGTCTTTACATGGTTTCCCAGATTACCTAGATGTTTTGTGTTAAGAACTTGTTGGATTTGCTGTTTTCTTTGATCAGTGTGTTTATTTTCTCTATGGTATCTTCAGTATCTGATATTCTTTCTTCTATCTCTTGTATTCTGTTGGTAGTACTTGTCTCTGTAGTTCCTGTTAGTTTACTCAGATTTTCCATATCCAGCCATGCCTCGGTTTGTGTTTTCTTCATTCCCCCATTTCAATCTTCAAGTCTTCAACTGTTTCCTTTACCTGTTTGATTTATTTTTCTTGGTTTCCTAGGGTATCTTTGAGGGATTTATTCATTTCTTCTAACTTTTTGTTTGTCTTCTCTATTTCTTTAAGGGAGTTTTCACATCCTGTTTAAGGGTCTCATTCATTTTCATAATGTTACTTTTTTATTTTTATTAAAAATTTCCACCTTCTCCATTCCTCCCATTTTCCTCCCTCTCCTTCTCCCTTCCCCCTTCCTCTACATTCTAGGGAGCAGTCCTGGTTCCCTGTCCTGTGGGAAGTCCAAGGTCCCCCCACCTCCATCCAGGTCTAGGAAGGTGAGCATCCAAACAGACTAGGCTCTCACAATGCCAGTACATGCAGTGGAATCAAAACAAAGTGCCATTATTCTTGGCTTCTCAGTCAGTCCTCATTGTCAGCCACTTCAGAGAGTCCGGTTTGATCACATGCTCCATGAGTCCCAGTCCAGCTGGCCTTGGTGAGCTCCCATTAGATCAGCCCCACTGTCTCAGTGGGTGGGTGCACCCCGCGAGGTCCTGAATTCCTTGCTCATGTTCTCCCTCCTTCTGCTCCTCATTTGTACCTTGGGAGCTCAGTCCAGTGCTCCAATGTGGGTCTCTGTCTCAATCTCCATCCATCGCCAGATGAAGATTCTATGGTGATATTCAAGGTATTCATTAGTGTGGCTATAGGCTAGGGCCAGTTCAGACACCCTCTCCTCAGCTGCTCAAGGAACAAGCTGGGGACATCTTCTTAGACACCTGTGAAGGCATAAGTCGCAAACAATCCCACACCAGTTTGGAATTATGATTAATGGAATAGTTATTTATTTAAGGGGGAAAAACTTACAGATCACCCTGCCAGACAACAGCTTTCTGCACAATCAGGAAGGGAACCTAGTTGCCAGAAGCAGAGCTGGAATCCAGAAAGTGAGCAGAAGTGGAGTGGTTGCTTTTTTAAAGAGAAAGCGACCACGCCACAATGGGCTGGTATCTCAGCAATATTGGCTGAAGAAACAAAAGAAACTCCCGCAACACACCTGGGAACCCCTCTAGAGTCAAGTCTCTGGACAACACTAAAATGGTTCCCTTAATTAAGATATATACTTCCCTGCTCCCATATCCACCCTTCCTCCATTTCAACTGTCCCATTCCCCCAAGCTATCCCCATCTCCCCTTCTCCCTTCTCTTTCCCCATCACATCTTAACCCCACCCAACCCTCACCCCCAACCTCCCAATTTTTGCCTGACAATCTTATCTACTTCCAATATCCATGAGGATAACTGTATGTTTTTCTTTGGGTTCACCATCTTATTTAGCTTCTCTAGGATCACAAATTATAGGTTCAATTACCTTTATTTATGGCTGGAATCCACTTATGTGTGAGTATATACCATAGTCATCTTTTTGGGTCTGGGTTACCTCACTCAGAATAGTGTTTTCTATTTCCATCCATTTGAATGCAAAATTCAAGATATCATTGTTTTTTATCGCAGAATAGTACTCTAATACGCATATATTCCACATTTTCTTTATCTATTTTTCCATCGAGGGGCATCTAGGTTGTTTCCAGGTTCTGGCTATTACAAATAATGCTGCTATGAACATAGCTGAACAAATGCTTTTGTAGTATGATAGGGCATCTCTTGGGTATATTCCTAAGAGTGGTATTGCTGGATTGTAGGGTAGGTCGACCCAAATTTCCCGAGAAACCGCCACACTGATTTCCAAAGTGGTTGTACAAGTTTGCATTCCTACCAGCAATGGATGAGTGTACCCCCTCTCAACATCCTCTCCAGCAAAGGTTATCATTGGTGTTTTTGATTTTAGCCATTCTGACAGGTGTAAGATGGTATCTCAAAGTTGTTTTGATTTGCATTTCCCTGATCTCTAAGGAGGCTGAGCATGACCTTAAGTGTCTTTTGGCCATTTGAACTTCTTCTGTTGAGAATGCTCTGTTCAGTTCAGTGCCCCATTTTTAATTGGGTTAATTAGTGTTTTAAAGTGTAGTTTCTTGAGTTCTTTATATATTTTGGAAATCAGACCTTTGTATGTTGCGAGGTTGGTAAAGATCTTCTCCTGGTCAGTGGGTTGCCTTTTTGTCCTAGTTTCCTATGCTTTACAGAAGCTTCTAAGTTTTAGGAGGTTCCATTTATTTAATGTTGCTCTTAATGTTTCTGCTGCTCAGGTTATATGTAGGAAGTGATCTCCTGTGCCCATATGTTGTAGAGTACTTCCCACTTTCTCTTCTATCAGGTTCAATGTATTCAGATTAATATTGAGGTCTTTAACCCATTTGGACTTGGTTGTGTGCATGGTGATAGATATGGGTCTATTTTCATTCTTCTACAGGTTGACATCCAGTTGTGCCAGCACCATTTGTTGAAGATGCTTTTTTTCTTCCATTGTATACTTTTAGGTCCTTTATCGAAAATGAGGTGTTCATAGGTTTGGGGATTAAATTCTGGGTCTTCTATGCGATTCCATTGGTCGACTTCTCTGTTTTTATGCCAATACCACACTGTTTTCATTACTGTAGCTCTGTGATAGAGTTTGAAGTCAGGGATGGTAATGCCTCCAGAAGATCCTTTATTGTATAGGATTGTTTTGGCTATCCTGGGTTTTTTTATTTTTCCATATAAATTTGATTAATGTCCTCTCAAGACCTATGAAGAATTTTGATGGAACCTTGATGGGAATTGCATTGAATCTAATAATTGCCTTTGGTAGAATTGCCATTTTTACTATGTTGATCCTCCCAATCCAAGAGCAAGGGAGATCCTTCCATTTCCTGGTATCCTCTTCAATTTCTTTCTTCAATGCTTTAAAGTTCTTGTCAAATAGATCTTTCACTTTTTTGGTCAGGGTTACCCCAAGACATTTTATACTATTTGTGGCTATTGCGAAAGGTGATGTTTCTCTGAGTTCCCTCTCTGCATCCTTATTTAAGTGTATAGGAGGGCCACTGATTTTGGAGTTGATCTTGTATCCTGCCACATTACTAAACGTGTTTATCAGCTGTAGGAGTTCTTTGGTACAATTTTTGGAGTAGCTTATGTATACTATCATATCATCTGCAAATAACAAAAGTTTAACTTCTTCCTTTCCAATTTGAATCCCCTTGATCCTCTTATGTTGTCTTATTGCTATTGCTGGAACTTCAAGCACTATATTGAAGAGGTATGGAGATAGTGGACAGCCTTGTCATGTTCCTGATATTAGTGGGATGGATTTGAGTTTCTCTCCATTTAGTTTGATATTAGCTGTCGGTTTGCTGTACATAGCTTTTATTATATTTAGGTATGACCCTTGTGCCCCTAATCTCTCCAAGACTTTTATCATAAAGGTGTGTTGAATTTTGTCAAATGTTTTTTTTCCGCATCTAATGAAATGATCATATGTTTTTTTCTTTCAGTTTATTTATATGATTGATTACATTGATAGATTTGCATATGTTGATCCAGCTCTGCATCTCTTGGATGAAGCCTACTTGATTATAATGGATATTTTTTCTGTGTTCTTGGATTTGGTTTGCCAGTATTTTATTGAGAATTTTTGTGTCGATGTTCATGATTGAGTTAGGCCTGTAATTCTCTTTTTTGGTTGGGTCTTTGTGTGGTTTTGGTATCAGAGTGACTGTAGCTTCACAAAAGGAATTTGGCAATGACTCTTCTGTTTCTATATTGTGAAATACATTAAAGAGTATAGGTATTAGGTCTTCTTGGAAGTTCTGGTAGAATTCTGCATGAAACCATCTAGTCCTGGGCTTTTTGTGGAGGGGAGGTTTTTGATAACAGTTTTTAATTCTTCGCGACTAACAGGTCTATTTAGATTGTTCACCTGGTCTTGGTTTAACTTTGGTATATGATACTGATCTAAAAAAAAGTCCATTTGTTTGCATTTTCCAGTTTTGTGGCATACAGGCTTTTGTAGTAAGGTCTAATGATTCTCTTTAGTTCCTCTGTGTCTGTAGTTATGTCCCCCTTTTCATTTCTGATCTTATTTTTTTTTAAATTTATTT
>NW_026068212.1:763153-764434 GCF_014885135.2 Alexandromys fortis
CTATTATTCTTAGGTTTGGTCTTTTATTGTGTCCCATAATTCCTGAATGTTTTATGATGAGAATTTGTTGGATTTGCTGTTTTCTTTGATCAGTGCGTTTATTTTCTCTATGGTGTCTTCAGAGTCTGAGATTCTTTCTTCTGTCTCTTGTATTCTATTAGTTATGATTGTTTCTGTAGTCTCTGTTCATTGACCTAGATTTTCCATACCCAGCTGGACCTCAGTTTGTGTTTTCTTCCTTGCCTCCATTTCAGTTTTCAATTCTTGAACTATTTCCAATACCTCTTTGATTGTTTTTTTTCCCTGGTTTCCCAGGGTATCATTATGCATTTATTCATTTCTTCAAACATTTTGTTATACTTCTCATTCCATTTTATAAGGGCACTTTTTACATGCTGTTTAAGTGACTCTATTGCTTTCATAATGTCAATTTTTCCCCTTCTACTGCATTAGGGTGTTCAAGACCTTCTGTTTTAAGATCACTAGGTTCTGGTGTTTTTATGGTGGTTTTCAGATTGGTGGAGGAATTCTTGCCTTGGTGCCTGCCCATCTCTTCAAATGCTATCTGATGGATCTTATGGAACAGGATCAGGTTCGCTTGCTGTTCTGGGACCTCCCTGACAAAAGGCCTACCTTGTTGCAGGCAGGCTATTGAAGCAAAGGAATTCCCGTTTGCCCTCAGCACCCTGTCCCAGTGCCCAAACCAGCTGACCTGCCAGATCTTGTGGCCCCGTGGAATGGAGGAAGAAGGGAGGACATTCCTGGGTGCAAGCTGGGTTGAGTTCGGGAGAGAGAAGCCTTAGCAGAGGGGAGCAGCCCCTGTCAAATGACAGGGGAGTGAAGGGGATCGGGGAATGTCCATGCTCCACTTCCAGGCTCCTGCCATGGGTCAAGAACACACCCATCCTTCTGATGGGTCTTCTGGAACAGGATCAGGTTCCCTTGCTGGCCAGGGACTTTGCTGACAAAAAGCTACAACTCTATAGTCTTAAAACCACATCAAAGATCTGAGACGAAAAAAATATTACTTGAGTAAAAGTAAGTGTAGTCACACAACATCCAAAATGTGCAACAAAAGACAGAGACAAATGGCTACCAGGGCAATTACCCAAAGTCTTATTTTCAGTGTTGTAGCAACAACTTTGGCTGAAGCCTAGCATAAGTGACAGACCATTTTAGAGATAAGAAAAATTTCAAAACTGTCCTACCCTATCGTCGTAGATTTGAGAGTCTTTTTTCTTATATCCTGCTTGTCCTATTTGAACATCATGCATTTTTTCA
>NW_026068213.1:0-25061 GCF_014885135.2 Alexandromys fortis
TTTTGCTTGAAGTCCACATTTTTACTATTTCCCTAACAAATGAAGAATGCAAGGCATAGAATACTATTGCTTGCTTACTTTCTCTATAACTGTTCTTTGCTCATAGTTTTTACAAAATATCTCCAGTTCTGTAGTGCTTAAAAAAGCAAAATACCTTTTGATATTATGTTTAATCCCTCGTGTCTTTCAGAAATAGGAATATGAAACAGTTAATTTGCAATTCATGCTGTCAACCTGGGCCTTCAATTTCAGAGCTTGTTTGACCATATAGCTCAAGAGTGGGATTGTTACTGTTGCCTCCCCTCTCACTACTCAATTATTTTCTTGAAGCTGTATGATTGTAAAGAGATATAGGAAAAACGCACCAAGAGTAATTGGAAACAATCAACGGAATCATACTTGTCTGTAGGAAAACTCTTTTCTTTGTGATGAGTACCATACTTAAGTGTTTATGCAGAGGTATGGTGGACATTATACCCTTGACTATATAACCAGAGTCAAGGGAAGTTCTATCTGCAACCTCTTCATGACCAGATTCCTGCCTATTTTTCCAAATAACCTGTAATTACCAGTACTTTGCAAATGACTCAGAGACCAATTAGTATGTATACGCACCCTTCAATATCTTATTTTAGGCTAGTTGAGCTTTTAAACAGATCTCTCTAGCTTAGCATCATTGCTATGTGATTTGGAATTTGCTTGGTATATAGTTCTAACTCTGCAAATATTTGTAAAAATACAAATAAAAACTTAATGTGTTTTCTCTTGTCTATTTTACTTTAGATGCCCTTTCTCTATCTATCTATGAAATAGAAACCTTTCATACTTTACATTAACTCATTTCACCTCTTGTGAAGATCACAAAGAGAATATCACTCACTATAATAAACATCAAAGTATTGTGATGGCTATTTTGCAAGTCTTATTTGCATACTATCTTATCAACCTTAAGACACTAACCTTGTTAAACTTAACATTTTGATCCCAGGCATGACCATAATTAGTAAGTATTTAGCAACTGACAATTAGATTTCAAGTGTTATATTCACAAGTTTAGAATTATTTACAATAACAATAAAATAATGAATGCTTATAATAACATAGAAGTTAAGAGCCAACACTAAGACTATGGCATTATAGGTCCATACTTGTTGCTAAATGTTGTATTTGTTCTTAGGTAACTTATTTATCTATTTATCTGTTCCTGTTTTTCTTCATCTATAAAGAAAGAAAATAGCAGGTGCTGCCTGATAAGACTGAACTAATGACTTCAAGAGGTGATTAGAATACTGATTAGAATGTGATTATTCCTTAAATGAATATGTTGAAAGTGATAAGAACATTCAATACCTATTGACCATACTATTGACTCTACTAAATGACCTTAAGTAAAATGCTTCATAATTTTTTCCTCACATCAATGATAAAGCTGAGAAAAGAGATCAGTCACTTTTCTCATGATTATAAAATTAAGAAGTGTTAAAATCTATCTAACTTCATAACACCCTGATTTCTACAATCCTTACAAATGAATTAAAGTTTATGTTCTATAAATTGCCAGGTATTCTATGTATTTCTAAATTGCTCTCGTGTCTTCTTGCCATTCCTCAATTTATAGGTTACTTAGGATATTTTTTTAAGAGTTTCTAGATTGCTACAGTTGAATTAACAAATGGTCAGTTCGGTTCCTAAAATTTGAACATTTTATTAGTTAATAATGTTGGCCAGTTACATACCTTACCTCCATCTTTAGTTCCTTTTGTAAAGTGAGCACACCAGTCTCACCCTCAGAAAGTAATTATTTTCCAAGCATCAAATGAGACCAAGTATGTCTATGATGCTCAGGACTAAAATGTCTTTATAAAAATAAGCTACCATCCATTACTAGTTCTTATTATTACTTGTTGGTTAGTTTTTGCTTTACATTGCAGCTTTCAAAGGTCTCATTTGTAAACTTCAGATGGTTATATCCTTGTAACAGAATGTTTCATTGAACACTCTCACCTAGATCTTCTGCTAAGGTAGGTACAGATTTTCCTACTGCTTGGCATTTGTGAGATACAGGAATTGATGTCAGGTATCAGACAGTGAATTGATTGTTTGATAAATTCTGAGCCTTCAAAGAGCATCAGAATACTTTTAAAATGGAAAGATAAAAAGTGCCAGCAAATGAATGTATCTACAGGAAACAGGAGGTCACAGGAGTGAGGGAAACCGTCCTGGTTTTTATAGTTGATAAAGGAGCAGGTGCCCTGTTTAATATAGGTATCTGTTATTAAGTTCAGAGTGACTTTGTTCATATCATACCTAGGGGCCAGTGTTACCAGATATTCTGGTATTTCAAAACAGGTCCTTAATGTGACATTTTAAAAATATGAATACCCTGATTTTAAAATACTGAGGATTACTTTATTTAATCATTGGGCTGCGTGTATAATTCAGTGGTTGAGTATGTTTTTAGAATGCCCTTAGTTAAATTTTCCATACAAAAAATAGATAAATTCCAAATATCAAACAAATTGATGCTGTCGGCTGCAAAATATATGTTAGAGAGTAAGAATATTCCTGCAATGTATTGTTCTGTTTACAGCTTCTACGCTGGCCACCTTCCAATCTCCAAATTCCCTTTAGATAAAAAAAATAAAGATAATTATGAAGCAGTGCCATAACTGATAACAGTTTTACTGGATAGAATAACCATGTTTTTAAAAACTATAGTCAGATCTTAATATTTTGAATTCTGGACACACACACACACGTGCACCTATATACACACACACTAAAAAATAAATACTAAACACAGACAGTATGTATTCATGTGTGTGTGTGTGCCTATCTGTGTGTGTATGTGAATTGTTTAGTACACAGAAATTAGCCATGTGTTCGCTTCACAAGAAAACTAGCATATGCATTCAAAATATTAAGGTCTGACTATGGTTTTTAAAAACAAGATTATTCTATCCAGTAAAACTAGAGATTAAAATCACCAAGATGAAGCACTATTAATCAAAGCCCAAAGAGAGAAATTGAGGTTCAACCTGGAGATCAAAGAAGCAAAACAGCCAGCAGCTGTCTTTTACCTTGACCTCAATCTGAATTCATGATCCTGTTTCCAGGAATCTCGGAATAAGACTGTGACTGAGAGCTGTATGCTCCTGACATATAATCCTCTCTAGGGCTGGGATTAAAGGCATGCACCACTAGGATTAAAGGCATGTACCACCCGGTTTCTATGGCAAACTAGTATGGCTACTGGAATTAAAGGTGCGTGTTATTGTAGCCTGGTCTGTAAGGCTGCTAACCAGTGTGGCTGTTTTACTCTCTGAACTCCAGGCAAGCTTTATTTATTAAAATGAAAATGAAATACCTCTTTACATCAACAAAATATCTGTATTCAGTGGACCACTTATCAACCCACTGGATACTCGTAAATAAGTAGAGAGAGGACAGAAAAAAAAATCCCTACCATCAGAGAGAGTACAGTCTGCTTCAGAGAAATAAAATTCACCTATTAGAAGACTGCAAGAAACTGATATCTGATGCTAAATCAGACAGATGAGCTGCTTGAAGTGAAAGGGAAATAATTGTGAAAGCAAGCACAGATTGATCACTTACTACCTAGTGACTCCTTCGGAACACATCATTGTGTGTATGTTTGTCTCCATATCGAGGGTGACTCTTTCAGGAAAGAGATTATTGCTTTCACACGTTCCTCACTGTGGATAATCACTTATCAGTTGAAGAAAAATAAATGATGTACGCTATAACTTAGGTTTGTGAAAGGGACCCTTCAGAAATGGCAATATTCTACTTAATTTTCTCAAATATTTTCTAAAAATAAAGGAATAAAATATAGCATCAGATTGTATGCAACTTCTGGATCCTGTGAAAGCAATGCAAAGATATTTCCATTCCCGACACACAGTAATATAAACAGACTCACACAAACTTTCTGGCCTATATATCTTGTAAAAGAAAGCAGATCTGTTTCTATTTAATACATTGATATTTAGAACTGTAACTCAAGTCCTCCTGCAGATATTTTTTTCCTGTTCTTCAACAGACTGCCTACCTTCCACTAGAAGCATTAGGCAGCATCCTTGATTATTTGTTAAACCATCTGTGGGTTTTATAAACTTTCCAATGATTTCTCAAAGCTGTAACTGGTGAAGGTGGACCAAAGAAAGCACAAGACTATCGCTTCTCTATATAAATGTAACTCTTCCAAACTCCATAGCGTTTCAAAGTGAAAGAAGAAATGAGTTTAATAGTTTTTAACTCAATAATGACTTAAAATTCAATTCCTGGGCAAGCAAAATAGCTCTGTGAGTAAAGAGTGCTTATCACCCAGCCTGAAAACCTGAGTATAATCTCAGAACGCAAATGCTAGAAGGAAAGAATTGTTTCTCCCTTTCTTGTGGTGTGTATTCATTTCTTTGCATGCATGTTCACACACACATGCACACATACACACATGCCACATGCCCATGCACATTAAAATAAGTAAGTTAATGAAAAAATATCAAGAAACTTATCTTAATTTTTTTTCAGCTTTTTCCATGCTTGCTAGGCAGACTCTGATTCTACACTTTGTACCCTTACAGCTCTCTATGGAAACAACTAAGTGCTTTTAGCACAGAACTGACCTGTCGCCGAATTCTACTTTTGTCTAGCTTCTTAGAAGCAGATTTCTGCATGTAACGTTTCACTCCTGACAACTACTTGCCACATATTAAGTCCCAAATTTATTTTGCAAGCCAGCAAGAGATTACTTAAGCTTTCTTTCAATTCAATGCATCTGCCTAGTTTTAAAGCAAACATGTTTTCAGGGGTCCAGAATAGTGGCTTTCTGACATAGGTTATCTAAATCTCCACCAGATGTATTCATTTTGTGGGAAATCATTTTAAAGGAGAATATAACATGGATATTTAAGGAAAGATAAAGTTCTGAAATTATGAACCCTAGGTCACTGGAGATTATGGTACAAGTTTATAGAGTGAATTAGGTTGCATCTAAGCTTTCTCTTGAAAAAATATTGGCTTGCTTTCATCTAAGAAGCTCAGTTCATTGGTCTATTATCTTCAACATTGACTCGACCTAATTTTAGTTGTTAGTCTGACCCTGAAGCATGACTACAAAATATTTATAGCTTTCTCTAAGGTAGAAAGATTTCTATTAGTTTTATATGGTGTATATACATATATTATAGAAAAATTTGCAATGGCACGATTCAGATAAATTTGTACCTCACTATGACAAGATCATTAAACTGATGATGCAGTTTAATAAAGACAAATGTGAAATAATAAGAGAAAATGGACCAAAACAAAGAGTTGATATTAAGGAGCAACAATGTAATGTAATGATCAGGAAAATGATTTAAGGATTCATTCATTTGTTTGTTTGATTTATTATTAATTATTTATTAATTATGCTGTTCCTCTACCTTCTCTCCACCCTCCCCTCCATCCGCTCAGAGAGGGTGAGGCTTCCTATGGGGAGTCAACAAAGTCTGTCATACTACTTGAGACAGGATCAAGGCCCCTCCCCCTGTATCCAGGCTGAGCAAGGTATCCCTACATAGGGAATGGGTTCCAAAGAGCCAGTTCATGCATTAGGGATAAATACTGGTTCCACTCACAAACTGCCCAAGCCACCCAACTGTCACCCACACAGAGGGCCTAGTTCTGTCTTATTCAGATTTCTTAGCTGTCAGTCCAGAGTCAGTGAACTCCCACTAGATCTGGTCAGCTGTTTCTGTAGATTTCCCCATCATGGTCTTGGCCCCTTTGTTCATAATATCGGTCCTCCCTGTCTATGATGGGACTCCAGGAGTTCAGCCCAACGCTTAACTGTGGATCTCTACAACTGCTTCCATCAGTTACTGGATGAAGGTTTCATGATTAGAATTAAGGTAATCATCAATCTGATTACAGGAGAAGGACAGTTAAGGTACCTCTCCTCTATTGCTTAGATTCTAAGGAATTTTAGTTTCTTGCTAATCCCGTAATGGCTCCTTTTATCAATGTTTCTCTCTCCTTTCTCTCCCTTCTGTCCTTCACCCCACTTGACCTTCCTGATGCCTCATGTTCACCTCTCTGCTCCTCTTTTTCCCTCTCCACTTCCCTACCACTCCCCCCCCTCACCCCACACTGCCAATTTACTAAGGGGATCTTGTCCACTGCCCCTTACAAGGGTGGGGATAATCCATGTATGTCTCTTTTAGGATTTCCCTTGTTTCTCTTAGGGTTTTCTTAGGGGCTCCTGTGGGTTTGTGTACTGTAGGCTGGTTAACACTTAGTTTATGTGTAATATCTACTTATGAGTGAGTAGATACCGTATTCATCTTTCTGTGCCTGGGTTACCTCACTCATGATGATTTTTTTCCTAGTTCCATCCATTTGCCTTCAAATTTCAAGAAGTCATTTTTTTTTGACCTCCGAAAGTAGTCCATTTTGTAAATGTACCACCCCAGTTCCTTTATCCATTCTTCAGTTAAGAAGCATCTAGGTTGTTCCCAGGTTCTGGCTATTGGTAATAGATGTAGGGATTCTTGCATGATAATGCCAGAAGCTAGAAGCTCTGAACTATTTCCTAACTAAGCAAAAGGATTAGGTGATGCACAGAATGCAATTTAGATCATAGGGCCAAGATACTGTGAAAATGACTACACTAACATACCCAAAACATTTTCTGAGAGTCTGTTACCATTTCATCAAGCCCATGTAAAACAATCAACTTCAAGTTGGTTGGTTACTGACAATGAAGGCAGATAAATACACTAAAGTAAGATATATCCCCGCCTCTCTTAACTATGAAGCTTTTACACGCCTTAAAGGAACAATAAGCATGTTGTCTTTTATGTATCATTGCCTTATTTGCAGTCTTTCTATCCTAATCTCTTTTGCTTTCCTAGGAAAGTAGTGAGAAAGCTCAGGAGAAATAGAAATTACATTCTGAAAAAGTTAAGAGTGAGATTATGCAGCTAAACACAGCAAGGTCAGAATAGAAGCCTAGAGCTTACAAATATCATTGTAGTGCTCTTTTACCATGATATTTTACCAGGACTAGTCAAAGGAGTTCATATTTTGCCAGATTTTTTTTTTGGTTTTTCGAGACAGGGTTTCTCTGTGGCTTTGGAGCCTGTCCTGGAACTAGCTCTGTAGACCAGGCTGGTCTCGAACTCACAGAGATCCACCTACCTCTGCCTCCCGAGTGCTGGGATTAAAGGCTTGCGCCACCGTCGCCCGGCCCAGGTTTTAAAAAAACATACAGATAGTTATATTTCATTTATGAAAGGTTTAGACTGACTAATTTCAGTTTTATGGACACTGTCCCATAAGAGTTTTATACACATATTAAACTGCATATGGTATATATAATTGATTCCATATATATATATATAATACTATATCTTAGATACAAAATAGATTTATACATACAAGATAATAAATAATATATATGGTATGCTGAGATAGAGAATTTCAACCAACAAGAATTGAAATTTCCTAACGACAAAAATAATTCTATTTGTCTACACATTCCCAAGATGACTCTAATATGTGCATTTTCAAAGCATGATTTTATACTGTTTCCATTCCCTGAGTCATTTTTAGGAATTTTACTTGCTTGTACCAACAGAAGGAAATATAAGAAACAATATGTAGATAAAGGAAAGCAAAGGTTTCTGTATTATTAATTATCATTCGTTGTTCACTTAAAAAATATAAACAAACATGAGGCTGTAAGACTAACCTGTGGCCGGGCGATGGTGGCACACGCCTTTAATCCCAGCACTCAGGAGGCAGAGGCAGGCGGATCTCTGTGAGTTTGAGACCAGCCTGGTCTACAGAGCTAGTTCCAGGACAGGCTCCAAAGCCACAGAGAAACCTTGTCTCGAAAAACCAAAAAAAAAAAAAAAAAAAAAAAAAAAGACTAACCTGTGTAGACTAACCACTGAACTGCAAGAACAGAGACAGACTGTTGGAGAGCATTAATGTGTTCATTGATGTTCAGTCTGATGTCAAATACATCAATTTGGAACCAAAATCCCACGAGGAAGTTCTTGCTAAATTAAATGTTTCTGATCTATATGAAAAGACATAAAATGATTTATTTTATAAAGCTAGTAAGTCTATGAATGATTTATAATCACTGGTACAGAATGGAGGTGCTGACAGTGGCATTTGACTATTGTTTCAGCATTGGGATTGTAGAGGCAGGAAGAAAAATAGGAAAGTGGAGTCATAGCTATCAAAAGGTGAAGGCCATAGCCGGGCAGAGGTGGCACACTCTTTTAATCCCAGCACATGGGAGGGAGGCAGAGGCAGGCAGATCTCTGTGAGTTCGAGGCCAGCCTGGGCTACAAGAGCTAGTTCCAGGACAGGCCTCCAAAGCTACAGAGAAACCCTGTCTTGAAAAACAAAAAAAAAAAAAAAGTGAAGGCCAGCCTCAGCAGCATAATGAATTTAAGGCCAGTGTTGGGTTTGTGAGACACTGTCTTAAAAATAAATAAATAAAAAGGAGAATGGAGCAAATGAAAACATCTTTAGAAACCTCAAGCTATTGTTTGGAATTTTGGGTTGTTTTTTACTCATTACCTTAAAGAATTAGCTATGTCTTCCCACCATTAACCAAGGGGAATATTCACTTTCTAGAATTTTACTTCTGAATTGAATGATGATGTTTGAACTCTATTATCACATAACCCTAGCTTGAAATGGGTGGAGTCTATTCCTAGAGAACTTAGTGGTGCTGGCTAGCAAGTATGCCTCTTTTCCAACTTCCTGAACATCTGAAATTGTATTTTGTCTTGATCCATTCCAAATATGCTTCATTAGTTCTAGTTTCCTTTTTCTTTTTATTTGAAGGGGGAGGTTTTAGAAATAGTGTTTCTCTGTATAACAGCCATGGCTAGCCTGGAATTTGCTTTGTAGGCCAGGCTGGTCTCAAACTCGCAGAGATCTGCCTGCCTCTTCAAGAAAACATGTTTTATTTACATCAATTAAGTTTTTGTAAACTGTAGATACTGTACAAACTAGTACATCATAAATTTATCAAACTGTTAAAGAAACAAATCCATGACCTAACTTTCCACATTTTTGTAATCTTTTTTCTGCCCTTCTATCAGACTTACATTGCAAACCAGTGCTGATTTTTACGGAATTTTATACAAATGAAGTTATATAATATATATGATTTTATTGTCATCTGAATTCCTTCACTTAGTATATTTTAAAGTCATATGAGCTGCTGCATATTCAATTGTGCAAAGTAGCTATTTTTGGACATTTGGGTCAGTTCTTGTTTGTGGCTATTATATCAAATCTCATTATTCAAATTTATGCAGAAGCATTTTTGTGTTATATACTTTTCAACACTAGCTAAATACCTTGGTGTGAAATGATTGGCTGTATTATAAGACTCACAATTTTAAGATACCACCAGTGTTTATCCAAAGTGGTTATATTCTTCTTCATTCGTACCTGAGTACATGAGAGTTGCAAGGGTACTCAGATCACTACTTTTAATTGTGGATGTTTTAGTTGATATACTATGATATCTCATATTGCTTATTTTGAGTATGCTTAATGATTAGAATATTGGGCATTTTTTTTTATTTTTTTTTATTTACCAGATTCTGTTGAGTTCCTCCTAATAGATATTATTTTGGCCACCATGCAGAAAGATGTGTCATCTGTCAGCATGACACACTCATTTATCAAGAAACAGTGGATATGGATTAAATTTCAACTATAAGCATTCTTATCTTAACTCTCTAATGGAGTCTCTTAATTTTGTCTCCACATTGCACATGGAAGCAGACATTTGACTCCTTTTCCTTTTTATGCAGGAATTTCAAAGATGAGTTTGCCTCCTTCTCAACCCCAGGGAGTCTTTAGCTTTACTGTCATCTCTCAAGGGGAAAAGAGACTACTGTTCAGATTTGTTTCTTCTCTGTGTGTCGGTAAGAACAAACATTAAAATGGATTCAATCTTACGCATGCTTGTTCCAAGTAGGTTAAAGTAGTTTCTAATATTGGCAATACAATTACATTTTACATTTACCATTCAAGCAATGTCCAATAGAAAAGTAATTCACAATTTTATGAGAAAAATTTCAAAATTACTATAAATGCTTTAACCATATTAGTAACTAATTAGTAAGCTAATTTGTGTTAAATTTATCCGCATTTTAGTCATTTCCAAATGTGTGATAAACAAAGCATAAAAACCCCACTTAGTCCTAAAATAACTTTGGACATAGCCAAAAATACGTAAATGTGTTGATTTCTCAATAGTGAGGATCACTACAAATAGGAAACCAAACTGGTAACTTAAGAACAGAAACTGGTGTTGCAGACTGAAGTTCCATAGGTCAGTTTAAGAACTTGGACTTATTACATACATGAAAAAAAAGGAAAGTGAGTCTATCTACTTTAAGAACATAAACATGGCTAGGTTGATAATTGGAGCAGTTAAGAAAACATCATCACATGACTTATATTAAAAGCTACTTCAGACCCAGACAACCTAGCGGTAATGAAAGTTGAAACCAAAAAGTAGACATTTAAATATTAAGAGATATCTGGTGTTGGAGACCAAATATAGAATAACAATGCCACCATTGTAGGTGATCTTATCCAAGAAAATATCTTAAAAGGAAAAACTTTCATAGATTTTCATAGTGTAATGTTTCATACAATACTAACAAAAAAGAATCGATATGGAGATACAATTTCATCTTCTATTAGCATATAGAAATAGGTTTGAGTTCCTGCCCCTATACTCCAAGCCCTTAGATTTTAGATCATTAAGAGACCATTCAAATAGAAGATATGCTGACAATGTTAATATATGTGAAACTACACAAAAAGTTGATAAAATAGTGATACATAAATCAATTTATTATGAGTACTTTGTAATGGATAGTCTAATTGGAGACTGCTCTTTTATTCCTGGCCACTCAGATCTGAATAATCACACAGAAACGCTATTAACTACAAGACTGCTTGGCTGATGGCTCAGGTGTATTTCTAGCAAACTCTTTTATCTTAAATTAACCTATTTCTATTATTTTATATTTTACCACGATGCTCATAGTTTATGAGTAAGGTTCTGGCATCCTTCTCCTTCGACAGGTACATGGCTCCCCCATCTTTCTCTCAAAATTCTATTTAGTGTTCCCTCCTAGCTCTATTATGCCCTACGATAGGCCGAAGCAACTTCTTATTAACCAATGGTAACAAAACATATTCACAGCATCCACAGAGGAATCTCACACCATCTCACCTTTTCTGTGTAAACAAAAAGGAAGTTTTTAACTTTGACATGGTAAAATTGCATATAACAAAACAGGTATCAAGCAAGAATTACAGTTACAATATTTTTGGTTGTTGTTGTTTTCGAGAGAAGGTTTCTCTGTAGCTTAAGTGCCTGTCCTGGAACTAGCTCTTGTAGACCAGGCTGGCTTCAAACTCAGAGAGATCCACCTGCCTCTGTCTCTCTAGTGCTAGGATTAAAGGCCTGTGCCACCACAGCGTACTCAGTTATGATGCTTTATGTATCTTATCTTTGTGAGTCTAAAGATTCATATTCAATTTATCTTTTCTAATAACTAAGGAATATGATAACTATTTTTCTTCAACTCCATCATAGACACCAAAAAGATATAATGTAGCCTAAGTAAACAAGAAGTGCCCTGTATGCAACTTCCAAAATTATAGAATTGACAGAGACATCTTGCTGCCTGGACAGTCACCCAACGTCTTCTGTAACATTGAGGAATCTCTCTTAAGCCTACAGGCCCACAATATCTGGCAGAGTTTTCCAGGAAGCAGGAAATTTGAAAGGCTGTTTCACCTATATTGACAGTTTATCAGTTCTTCAAAATGTCTAGCAGTTTCTTTGGTGGAGCAGGTACCCCAAAGTACTGTCTCACCTTCTTTTGTCAAGTTCAGCAGTCATTGTTTAATGGGTCCTGCATGTCCAGTTCATACAGCATACCATCAAAAAATCCATACAAGAGCACTTTCTTGCCCAAATGACTAGACTTGTCACATTGAAGGCAAATTCCATAATGAGTTTCTTCAATGCCCATCAACCTCTTAAAGTAGATTGGTGCCACCCGAAAAAGATATGTCTCATTTCATCGTCAAGAAAAGTATAAGTTCTTAAAGCATTTTAAAAATTCAAAGAAAATACAATAATATATAATATGTATAATCCAAACTCTGTATTTTCCATCTTTATATGACTTATTTTATTAACTCTATTACTTTTAAATATTTATTTTATTACCTTTACTTATTTAATCTACAACAGTCTGTACTCTTTTGTCTTTCTCTCTTAAGTCCATGTACATTTATCCAACATTGTGACCTATTCAGAAGTCTTTTTTTTTTTGTCTAAATTTGTCTCATTGCATATCCTTAATCATTTTCTGACCAGGAACATTTTTTAAAAAATGTTAAGTGAGCATGGCTAAGATTAACACTGCAGCTTTGCCTGTTGGCTCCATCCTGTCCAACATGGCAGAGGTGTGTTCACTGCCTCTGTGAGTAATGTTCACCATTCCAGCTCCAGGAATTCAGTGGGTCTATGTTGCCATTAATACACTTGTAGCACTCTGCTCACAAACTTCATTTAAGTTCTCCATAGTCAGACCTCCAAAAAGAGCCAGAGTCATTGGTGCCACTAGCATAAATCAGGAAGCTATCTCTTAAAGATGCCATGCCTCTGCTTGCAGAAAGGAATGAGGCCTGGTTATCATGCTTAAGAGCTTGAATGTAGATATGCATGTACCCGAGTCACCACAAAAAATAAGTAAAATGAAAAAATCAGTGTTTTACAGCAATTATATGATTAATATTTCACCAAATCTATATAGAGAAAAATCTGTGTCATATTGCTAATAATTTAATAAATGGGACTTTTTAGTTATATTTATATCTCCTCAAGACCTGTTGGAAAATGCGAAATAAATACATGAACAGCAATATCAACAAAAAATTTATCCCTGAAATCAAAACGTAAATGAGAAATCAGTAAAGAATTCAGGGCAATAAAAATAACAATTTTTTTTATTGAAAGAAAAAAAAAAGAAATTCCCGTCTCCTCCCAGCCTCCCATTTCCCTCCCCCTCCTCTCCCTCTTCTCCCCCTCCCCCACTCCCCTCCCCCTCCCTCTCCAGTCCAAAGAGCAGTCAGGGTTCCCTGCCCTGTGGAAAGTCCAAGGTCCTCCCCCTCCATCCAGGTCTAGGAAGGTGAACATCCAAACTGGCTAGGCTCCCATAAAGCCAGAACATGAAGTAGGATCAAAACCTAGTGCCACTGTCCTTGGCTTCTCATCGGCCCTCATTGTTCGCCATGATCAGAGAGTCCGGTTTTATCCCATGGTTTTTCAGTCGTAGTCCAGCTGGCCTTGGTGAGCTCACAATAGATCAGCCCCACTGTCTCCGTGGGTGGGTGCACCTCTCGTGGTCCTGACTTCCATGCTCATGTTCTCCCTCCTTCTGCTCCTCCTTGGGACATTGGGAGCTCAGTCCAGTGCTCCAGTGTGGGTCTCTGTCTCTATCTCCATCCATCACCAGATAAAGGTTCTATGGTGATATGCAAGATATTCATCAGTATGGCTATAGGATAGGGTCATTTCAGGTTCCCTATCCTCAGTGTTGGTAGAATTACACAAAAGAGAACAGGGGAGTAACAGTAAAGTTCTAAGTTTTAGGTTATTAGCAAAAAATTCTTTCACTTTTTTGAGCCTCTGAGACAACTGATGAATAAAATACAGGCTAGAATTTAGTTCAGCTTCTTAGTGGGGCCTGAATCCAGCAGGTTTTTTGGAAGAACTCAAGGAGAGACAATGCTCTAGGTCCATTATAAGACACTCTATGGAGTTTAGAGCAAATGTATATAGAAAGGGCAGTATTGAATAGTAGAAAGATTGGTGACCTAGAATATCATAGTAAACAATATAAAGCTTGGTATAGGAATTTTAGGAAAGTACTTAGACACTGAGTAGTCTTGTCTGATTCATTTTCATGTAATTGATGCAAGCTTTTATATTTTATAATATAATTTAAGGCAGCATGAGTAGAGTCACTGGATATTTATAGATTTCTAGAGAAGATGCCATATGAGTAAAGCAGCTTTGCTGAGTAACTGCGTCAAAAAGTAATACAGTTGGCTGAGATCAGAAGAGCAAACAGAAATAATAAATCAGGTAGAGTATTAGGAAAGGGGAAGGAAGAAGTTAATTGATGTATAACATCAATGTACAGTGGATACAAACTGTGAAATGTACTGTTATCTACCTTGGTAGCATGGGTCTTTGATAAGAATTGATAATTGAACATTGCCTCCAGAGTTTTGATATAATTAGAATGGAGAGTGGACTGTATATTCAGATTGTTGGTGTGCATACAAAGACCATAAACAAAATAATAACTGTGCATCAGTAGCTAATCATTCATCATCTTGAAAATGATTCTCTCATTTTATTTTTTCTATAGTGTGGCAGAAGAAACAAACCCAAATAGTATCAAAACTGAAATAAATTTAAATTTCAAGATTATTAAAGTGAGTTTGTATACATCAAAGACAATTTTGAAAAACATACACATTCACGAGGTTTCATTTTTAAATGATAGAAATTTTCTAGACTGTGCTGATCATATTAACTCTTATACAATACTGAAAAAGTTGGTATTTTTAAAAGAGGAGAGGTTTAGGGAATGCAAATTATATGTTATCCAAACTATTAAAAACAATTCTTACATCAATATAATACTTTAAACAAGGTGCTGGTTTTATTTTTGGAAAATTTTGTTAATCCATTATTCATTATTCTTAAATAGGTGGCTGAACATAAAAAAATCACACATTTGCTGTGAATTTCTTAGAGAAAACTATATGTCAAGATTACCAAATCATTGAGAAGAAAAGTTTTCATTTATAAAAGAATTTCAGCAACTAAATGAAAACTTATGATCGATTTAAAGGACTAACTACAGAGCTATGTATAAAAGAGCTAGGCATGTTTGAAAACTGACCAAATATTTGATATGAGAATTAATGTTTCAGTTGAGAAATGGTATGTTCTAAAACTTATTTTAAACATTATCACTTAATTTATATTATATTTATCTTAGCTACCGTTCTATTGATGTGAAGAGACACAATGACCAAGACAATTCTATTATTATTGTTTATTATATTATTATTATTATTATTATTATTTGAGATAGACTATTCTGAAACTCACTGTTGGGAGGCTCTGCATCCCAAGTGGTGGGATTAAAAACATGTACTTCTGCACCCAGTGGCCAAGGCAATTCTTTTTTTGTTTGTTTGTTTGTTTTTTGTTTGTTTTTTCGAGACATGGTTTCTCTGTGGTTTTGGAGCCTGTCCTGGAACTAGCTCTTGTAGACCAGGCTGGTCTCAAACTCACAGAGGTCCACCTGCCTCTGCCTCCCAAGTGCTGGGATTAAAGGCGTGTGCCACCACCGCCCAGCGAAGGCAATTCTTATTTTTTTAAAAAAAGAATTTAATTGAGGGCTTGCTTAGAGTTTCAGAGGGTTAGTTCATTTTGATTTTGATAGGAAGCAGAAAGGCATGGTTCTGGAGCAGTAGCTCAGAGTTTTACATCCTGATCCTCAGGCAGCAGATAGAGAAAGACACACAATGGTCCTGGTATGAGACTTTGAAAGTTCAAAGCCCACTTCAAGTGACACACTCAAACAAAATCACAGATTCTAGTCCTTCTAATCCTTCTGAAACAGTTTGTACACACTAGTGATCAAACATTCAAATATATGAGCCTGTGTCGGCCATTCTTATACAAGCCGTTACATTAATCCTTTATAACATATTCAATTATATTCTTTGTACATGCTAACTGTGTATTATGAAGGCATTTTAATATAAGTATACAATATACTTTCTTAAAAAATTCCTATATAGAATCACACACTGAATGTTTTCTGATAAAGTGAAATGACGCCTGAGAGTTACTTCAAGTTATTGAAACCAAATTAAGAGAGTTCATGGAATTGTTATTAAAGTATGGTCTAAAAATCTGCAGCATCACTATCACCTGAAAACTTTCAGAGATACAAATTCTCAACCTGATTCAGAGTTCCATAACTCTGTATTTTGATTTACAGGCAATTTTGATGCGTAATCAATTTTAAGATTACCTGTAAAAATAATAGTGGCTATAACATGATAAATGTTGAAGTTTTAGACTAAGTAAATAAAAAATGTGCAGTATCACATTTGGACACATCCAAATAAAAAGATCAAAGAAAAATATTATGAAGAAATAAAGGGAAATCAAAAGAAGAAAGTGCTTAAATTAATTTACTTCCAATACCACAGCAGAAAAGTCTGGTCAGCAGAAGGTTATTTCTTGAATTTTTAAGATTAAAATGTTTGAGTTCAGACTGCCAGCAGTTTTGGTTGTCTGACGGAGGCTGTGCTTCCTTGAGGTAAGAAATCCTGGTTCTGACATGTTGGAAGTTCAATGATGAATGGGCTCATCATGAAGTCCTTTCCTACAAAGTCCTTTACCCCATTCAAGAGGGAGGGACTCACTTAAAAATTACTATCACATTCAAGCAATATGTGAATTTTAAAGAGGACTTTTTCAAACTATAGTGTATATGCTGTCACATGATGTTGAATTTATTATCTGAATTCACAGAGACTGTGGCAGCATGCACAGGGCCTGCACAAGTCTGCACTAAGTCTTCTGCATGTATATTATGGCTTTTAGTTTAGGGGTTTTATGGAATTCCTGAGTGTGTGAATGAGTCTGTCTCTATTTCTTGTTCTTTCTCTCGTGTTCTTTTCTTTCAGTTTGTTTGTTTTGCCCAATTCCAATTAGTTTTGTTTTATATTATATTTTATTTTATTATTATCTCCTAGACACCTGCTACCTTCTAATGAAAGACAGAAATAGGGTTGATGTAGATGGAAGGGGAGGTGGAAAGAAACTGGGAGGAGTAGAGAGAGGAGAACTGTAATCAGGATATAGTATACGAGAAAAAATATAAAAGGAGAAAAACTGAAAAGATACA
Source organism: Alexandromys fortis (assembly GCF_014885135.2). Classification (NCBI taxonomy): domain Eukaryota; kingdom Metazoa; phylum Chordata; class Mammalia; order Rodentia; family Cricetidae; genus Alexandromys; species Alexandromys fortis. The sequence goes on from NW_026068213.1 coordinate 17,082, forward strand.
CACACACACACACCAGAATTTCTGAAATTGGATTAGAGCATCAATATATTTTAAAATGTTTTAATATGATTCCAATATGTAGGTGATATTGGACTTACTTGGTTGGCTTCTGTTCCTTTTTCTTTCCTAGCTAGAGTGGTCCACATTAATCAAGTTCATATCTTCATTTCGCAATGCATACTCAGTCATTATCTCTTGCTCTTTTTTCAAAGCCATTTACATGGGGTATGACCTCTTATCTGTTTGGCCCAAAACACTTTACTGAGGTATTTTGTTTTGTTTTGCTTGTTTGTTTATTTGGTTAGCTGGTTGGCTTTTGGTTTTTTGAGACAGGGTTTCTCTCGGTAGACTTGGCTGTCCTGGAACTAGCTTTGCAGACCAGGTTAGCCTCAAACTCCCATAGATCTGCCTGCCTCTGCCTTCTGAGTTCTGGGGTTAAAGGCATGTGCTACCATGCCTGGTTTCCTGAGGTACTCTTTAGTGAATATTTGGAAAGACTCCGTCACCTACTTCCTTATTCCTAGACAGTTCCCTATTATACATCTCCTGCTTTCAATGGCTGTTTGGCTTTTTTTGTGCAGAAATTTCTTTATCATTTTTCTGTCATTTTTTTCTGTAAACACTACTCTAGATTTGCATTCTCACTTCAGAAATCTAAGTTTGGGATTTAGCACCCTTTATTTTGATTTCCACTATTTCACTCAAGACTTAGAATTGATTATTCCAACAAGAAATTTATTCCATGATGCAGACTCATTCTTTCAACTTCTCAGTAACTTATCGAACCACATCTGTGTAAATAGTCCATCTCATTGTGTCGTTAAACTCTTCTACACAACCATTTATTTGCTACTATGAGTATGGACTTTGAGACAATATTATGGTGTTTGAAATCATGGCTCAGCCACATAATGACTTTAGGTAAATGAATTAATTTCTCTGCAACTGAGTTCCCCCATAGATATGAGCCATGTAGTAAATGCTTGCTTACAAGGAAGGTGGTATTTAGAAGAAGTACCAAATTTAAAATTTAGGCATAATGGAAATTCTTTTGGTCTATGGAAAATATGTACATTAAAAGGCTAATTGGACTGCAGTCAATTCCTCTCCTTCTGTCCTTTGTGTCCAGTCCTTTTCTGACTATGATGTGCTAGGATTTCCAGGACCAATATCAAAAGGGTCAACCCACCAGAAGTGAAAACTCTGAAACCGTAGGCCAAAGGAAACCTTCTCATCATTCAATTTGCTCAGATAATTTGTAGTAACAGGGAACGACCAAGCTGTGGATAATAAAAGCTTCTTCATGATATTGTTATGAAGATAAATAAAGTTTTTAATGTGAAGGGGTTAAAATCTTGCCTACCATGTAATGAATTTTCTATACTGCCATTACTATAATCATTTTTCAAAATTTCTTATCTCAGTGAAGGAAATAACTACCTAATTACTTATAGAAGGTAACAATTTGAGTACCGTTTTTACCGCACTGCATCTTACTCCTCCCCATACCTTGTGATTCTACTCAGTTTCTTTACAAATGCTTATACTTGGCATCACCATAGTTGGGCCAAGCATAGGTGTATTTATAATCAGTGAGAAATGATTGTGCATATCCAACTTCCCCCATCACAGTAATCATTGTCATTTAATTCATAGTTGTAAACTGGCGACAGTTAAGAGGATAATTGGTCAGAATATAATATTGAAATCACCAGGCCCTACAAATCAAAGATCTTTTTAAAAAGAATTCATTGTTGCGTATTTGCAAATACGCCACTCTTTTGCACCCTTGCGACATCTCCATCAAATTACTACAAAGCACATTGATTGTTTATTTTGCCTCTGTTCTTTGGCTACTCTGATCTATTCTTTTTACTAATACTAGAAGAAAAAAAATGTTTCTAAAACACTAATCTCATCATGTCACCACCACTCTTCAGATTAAATAATTCAGTGTCTCTTCATCTCCCTTAGGTTAAAAGCATAAAACTTTCAGATAGCATGCATAACCTGTACTGATTCTTTCAGTATACCGTTTTCACGCTCTGGGCACTCACCTTTCTTTTATATGAAAAGACTTTATTACCACAAACACATGTAAGTCTCTGCCTGGGGCATTTTTCAACCTAGTTAGAAGACAAAGAGTGTCAGAGAGTTGATTCTCAGGAGAACAGCCTCAACCTAAAAATCGAAAAGGAGTCATCTGGAATTATATAAATGTATATATTCTATCTTCTCTATTCTAAACACTCAGAGGTGTTTAGTGGGTTGAATTCCAGTTTACAGCAGCTGGAATCGACTGGTATTCCTGAGATCACCTCCCAAATGAAATACAGTCTTTTAATTTGTCATCTCAGGGACTGTTTTCAAAGGGGCCTACGTAAAACATGATCAGCCAGTGCTTGCCTGTGCTCTACTTTAAGCCTGTCATTTCATCCCTCTCCTCGCCCTATAATTCAATATGTACAGAACAACTTTAAATATAATTTTCCAAATGTAACATTGTGCTTGATGCTTTCATATCCTGCGTAGGTGGTGTTTACTTTAATCTGGATCAGCTAATGTCAACTCTGTATACTTCACTCTAACAACTTCAGCCTATCTTTCTAATCACATCTCTGTATTCAACTTTGCCTTGATCTCTGCTATCTCTTTTCACTGGTACAGGACTCTGATAAGTTAAGTCACCTCTTCCTCACAAAACTAATGTGTGTGTGGGTTCCTTCCTTCATCCTCTTCTACAACAATCTATCCACTCTGCTCTTAATGCTGTTTTGAAAAATACAATCAAGTCAATAAAGATTTTGTGAGAGCATACTTTTTTTCTGACCCTTTGTGCCCTGTGTTCTCATCCTTAGAGAAAGTATTCAATAAGGAGTGTAGACTGAGTAGCAACTGCTCTCATGTGCTTGCCCATGGCTGTTGTCTAATTGCGAACATTATTAGAAAATAAGCTATTTGCATAAATATAGCCAAACACATATTTTGCTTTAGTGCTTTTGATGTGTTTTACAAAAATTTGGTAGCTTTTAGTCCTGACATTATTATCGGTGCATTTCAATATTACCTTCTGGCTTTGCAATTAAGGAAATTCTTAGGATTTTGAGGAAATACGCTTGTACTATTTACAAGTGGCAAAACATCCAGGGCACTGCTTAATCCTCCAATTCTCTCTAGAAGGGGTTACTCAGTTGTGACTGCAGAGCCGCCTTTTCTGGAAGAACTAGCTTTCTTGTTATCCTCCCAACTATATTTTGTGTCCTCTATGTTTTTTGTTGTTTGTTTGTTTTGTTTCATGTTTGTTTTTGAGGAAGTGTCTTACTAGGTAGATCAGGCTAACCTTTAACTCAGAAATTTGCCTGACTTTTGAGTGCTGTGGTTAAAGGTATGCCCAGACTACTATATATCCTCTGTTGAACATATTGCCTTGTAAAATTTCAGCGTGAAAACCCTAGGAGGTCGTCACATGATCCTTATCCAGAAAGATGCTCTAAAGGCTATTCTCTACTTATTATGTAGACAAGCCCTGGTAAGGAAAGACCTGTTCTGCGTCCAGAAGTGTTTCCTACCTAGGTAGAAAGCAGCATTTCACAAAGGTGACCAATAATTATAATGTGGATATACTGTGATTCTGGGACCCAGATGTATTATAAGTAAATAAATTCAGTTAAAAAACATTCTTACTACAGGACCAGTGAGTGGTAGGGGCTGTCTTTTCATATAGTCCATTACTCTCGGAAAATTATTATTTTCACATATTAAGAATATTAAAGAAAAAATTTGCTTTCATATCTTAAGGATAATTAAACATTTGTCCAGTTTATATGAAATAAGTATATACAAAGTCATAGCACTGGGATTAATCTTACATCTAAGTAGACAACTACATAACTTTTCTAATTATCTGCCTACATGTTATGGGTGATTTCAATCCATGTCTGAACCCCTTAGTGGAAACTATCTAGAAACCTCTGTTCTTTTATCTTTTTCTACATATTTTGTTTACACCCAGAGAGTTGAGATGGTCAATAGATTACATGAGAGAAGCAAAAATTAGGCACAAAACACTAACATGAAACTGAGGCACACAAAGGAGAAGGTTTGAAGATAAGGCAGTAGTTCAAGAAAGTCCTGACACCTGAAATTCTAAAAGAAGAGTGTGCAGAAAAAAGTAAGTCAGCAGAAAATGGAAGTATCAATGTTAAGAACTTCAGAAAGTCCTAAAAAGCATGTTTACATAAGCAAATAATAAAATGCAAATGAGCCAGTTGCATCGCTATCAGCATGAAAAGCTAAAAATCATGGCTGTAGTCAAAAAATATATGGAATTCCTATATCAGTGTGTGCCACTCCAAAAGTCTGGAGCCAGACATCCCGAATACAAATATTTTATTCAACCAAATAGTTGGGATGAGTTATTTAATATCTTTAAGTCACAGGTTTCTTATCTTTCAGTAACAATAGAAGCAGTAAATCATTACTTTTGATTGTTAATAAAAATATTTTGTATGGAAAAAAGATAAATAAAAAGACAAAAATATCATTTCCACAATTTTTGTATGACACACATTCCTGTATATGCCTTAAAGGAAAAAAGTGAAGAATTAAAAATTAAAAGATTAAAATTGTAAGGTGCTCTTGATTGTAATACAACCTTTTGGGAGGAGAGTGTTTTTCCAAAAAAAGAATGTCTAAGCATTGATAAAACCAGGGATTCCAGTAAAATGATACAGACCAAATGTGTGAAAACCACTTATAACACCAACTGGTACCAGGTAAATGTTGCCTAAAGTTCCATGGGTGTGAGGCCATAGGGCATGTTTAATTTGTAACACTTTGAGTTATCAACATACAAGTTTCTCCAAATATGCTTCCCACCTTCAGCTGTGACTTTCTACCAGCCAGAAACCTTAATATCTAAAATTCCGTGGTGGCAGAATGAGTCATTTCTCATCTTGCAAAGGTAGTATATGATACGTGCTTATATGTGGAGTTGAGGGAATAAGGTTGAAAGGTACTGAGTATGTTTGTAACGATTGTTTTACCATGTGTACTTATACAAAAGCAATATTTCTCTACCTTAAATACATACAGTTGTAATAAGAAGATATGATTTAACTATAACATTAAATAAAATAAACTAGCCTTACTTTCTAAAATCAGATCTGTTTTCCCACCTTTACATTTTTTTTGCATCAGAATTTCTTACTATTTCTACTACTTTGAAATATTTATTTCAATTATTTTATTTTGAACCTTTGGATGTTTTGTCTGCATGTATTTTTGTGCACCGCATGTGTGTCTAGTGTCCATAGAGGCCAGAAAAGGATGTTGGATGCCCTGGAACTGGAGTTACAATTGGGTATGTATCACAATATGGGTGATAAGAACTGAATCCCATTGCTCTTCAATAGAAACAAGTGCTCTTAATGTCTATGCCATCTCTCTACCACCTAAATGCAGAGTTTAAAAAACATATTTCTGACATGTTTAAATGGCATAAAGAAGAAACCAGTGAAAGTTTACTAGTGAACTTGTAAAAATAGCTTAAATATAGATAATACGGAGAATATAAAATTGTTCTAAGTAACTGGGGAGTAAAAGAGTTCCTGGTCGACACTTGTGTCTGAACTATTCAGACTTGAAAACTGCATCATAAAAAAAAAGAAACTTAGAGGTCAAAACTCAGCTATGAAATTGTTATTATTACAAGAACGCTACATTAAGTATGAGCAAAGTATCTGTAACAATGCCAAACTTCATATAGTATAATGATTAAAGCTTTCAGAAGAGTAGACATGTGACTTCAGGCAAATATTTAATATCTGTCACACATCCAGAAAATTACAGATCAAACTATAAATGTAATATTTAATTTCAGTATTTTTTAAGTTTACTTGTTTATTTTAAAAAATATTAAACTCCGAATGAACTTGAGCTTTTCATTAATTCTTCAATACAAGGTGTCTTGTAAATCCTATTTTTACTTATGTTAGCTATTTGTAAATACACAGAAAAAATAAGAAAATAGGAAATAACATCATCTAGCAAATCTAGCAAAGATAAGTCTTTGCTAGAAACCATTCATTATAAAATTCAGGATAATGCACTGTTTTTTTTTTCTTAAAATTCACCAAGATTTAATAAACACACATAATGAAAAACAGACATAGAGAGTACAAAGTATTTTGTTCATAAAGATGTAATAGCTCCTATGACAATCCACAAAACAACACAAGTAAATTGCCTCAAATGACTTTACATATTTGATTATAACTTTTCATTATAATTTTATAAATTTTAATATTTTAAATAAAATTATAAATTTCCATTATCATGAATCTAATTAATAGAATTATTCTCTATTAACTATATTTTATAAAATACTGATTTCAATGAATGACAATTTTCCCCATGTTCAGTATAATATATAAAACTGAAACAATTATTCTCTTATGTGAGATGATTCAGCTTGAGTCTGTTGAATTTCTAAGTCTGACTTACTTCCTCAATATGAAAAGTTACATCTTTTTATTGCAAATTACCTAATTTCATTCTTCTCCACATGTTTTCTCACCTGTGGATTCTAGAGTTTATATAAATATATTAAGTAATGTACTTATGCACCTACATATATATAGATATGCACATAACTTAATTATAAGACAGGAAGGGTCAAGTGAGTCTGAAAAAATAAATGGAAATAGTGGTAGGCAGCAGTAAGGAGAAGAGGGTGAATATGATCAAAACACATGATATACTTGTATGAAAATATCTTCATAAAATCCATCATTGTGGATAATAAATACATAGAACAATAAAATTTATGTTTATAAAGAGGAATCTGCTGTAATTAGAAACTGCATTGGGAGATTTAAATTATATTATAAATTAAATTAAATTATAATTAAATTATATTAGAAGGATGGATCTTATATTGTTTTCTTGCTAAAATAATGCACTAAGGAATATAAGGAAGTAGAGGTATGTTTAGTACCTTGTTTGTGATGATGCTATTATAATATATGAATATTTTAAAGATAATTCAAAAGTTCATTTTAAATGTATACAGTTTTCTGTAAAAAATAATGCCCCAATAAAGCTGAAAATGTAACTATAATAATTAAAAGATATCCTGCTATTAAAAGGAATTTTATAAATATTTTACAAATAGAATATTAATAAATATTTATCAACATAGAAATAATTACTTTTAAATTCAGGTCCAAAAATGTATAACAAAATTATTCTGTTTCTAAAACGATATATTCACCGGTAGTGGAAAATGATTTTGTGATTAAATGTTAGTGGAAATATTTTAAAATTATTACAGTCGTGTGAAAAAAGGGCCTTAGTGAGAGAATGAAGGGGGATGAGAATGGAGAAGAGAGAGGGAAGGGCAAGGTAAAAATGACTAAAATTTATTATATAGGTGTATGAATCTCTCAAAAGTTAAAATAAGGAAAAATAATAAGGGTTTCATCATGTAAAATATCAATATAGCACTAATGTATGCATATGTATGGGTTAAAAATAAAAATTGAAACAAACGTACACAGCAAAAGAGATGTTTGCAAAGTTTCTTCTGAAATTTAGATGGCTTGTACCCCAAACCATCACAGTGGTTGCAAGCACAAACAATGATAAAGAAGACACAGTATTTAGAGATAAGGTCTCCTCAATATTAAGAATTAGGGTGCAAAGTACCCTACAACAGATGGGCACAGGCGATCGCTTCCTATGTATAACCCCAGTAGCACAGACATTAAGGGCAACATTGAATAAATGGGACCTACTGAAACTGAGAAGCTTCTGCAAAGCAAAGGACACTGTCACTAAGACAAAAAGGCAACCCACTGACTGGGAGAAGATCTTCACCACCCCCGCAACAGACAAAGGTCTGATCTCCAAAATATATAAAGAACTCAAGAAACTAGACTTTAAAATGCTAATTAACCCAATTAAAAAATGGGGCACTGA
>NW_026068213.1:26528-85629 GCF_014885135.2 Alexandromys fortis
TAATAATAATGTGCTGCATATTTCGAAACAGCTAAAATGTAGGCTATACTAAAGGCACTACAAAGAACAATGAGACATAAAATGTAGATTAATTATCCCTATTTAATTATTCCACAATTTACTGTGGCTTGATATTGTGCACCATTAAATATGTAAAATGGATATTTGACAATTAGAATAAAATTTATTTAAAAATTTCAAAAAAAAAAAAAAAGAATTAGGGTGCAGAAGCAACGCCGGCGGCCATGAGGAGCCCAGGAAGCCCGGAGCAGAGAGGAACCTGTAGCTACCATGGGAGATGAAGATTGGGAAGTGGAAATCCTCAAACCTCACATGTCTTCCTATGTTCCTGTATTTGAAAAGGACAAATATTCTTCTGGTGCAAATGGCGACACTTTTAACAGGACTTCAGCTTCATCAGAAATGGAAGATGGACCTTCTGGAAGCGATCATTTCATGAGATTTCCCTCTGGAAGAAATTTGGGAAACAGAGATATTGGCGAGTCTAGTAAAAGAGAACACACCTACTGCTGGAGGATTCAGGAGAGGAAAGGATTTTGGAAACAGAGGTTTTTTAAATAACAAGTTTGAAGAAGGAGATAGTTCTGGTTTCTGGAAAGAGTCCAGTAATGACTGTGAAGACAATCAAACTCGGAACAAGGGGTTTTCCAAGAGAGGTGGCTATCAAGATGGAAATGATTCAGAAGCTTCAGGACTCTTCAGAAGAGGTGGAAGAGGTAGTTTCCGAGGTTGCCAAGGAGGATTTGGTCTAGGAAGACCAAATAGTGAATATGACCAAGATCGGGGGACACAGCGTGGTGGTGGCCTTTTTAGTTCTAGAAAACCAGCAGTAAGTGATTCAGGTAATGGTGACACTTATCAAAGGAGAAGTGGAAGTGGGCGAGGTGGTTACAAAGGTTTGAATGGAGAAGTAGTAACAGACTCTGGAAAGAATTCTTGGAAGTCAGAAGCTGAAGGAGGAGAGAGCAGTGACATTCAGGGTCCAAAAGTGACATATATATCCCCTCCTCCACCAGAGGATAAGGACTCCATTTTGCACATTATCAGACAGGAATAAAGTTTGATAAGTATGATACCGTACTTGTAGAAGTATCTGGACATGATGCACCACCAGCAATTTTGACTTTTGAAGAAGCTAATCTTTGTCAAACACTGAATAACAACATTGCTAAAGCTGGCTATACCAAGCTCACTCCTGTGCAGAAATACACTATCCCTATTGTGTTAGCAGGAAGAGATCTGATGGCTTGTGCTCAAACAGGGTCTGGGAAGACTACAGCTTTTCTTTTGACTTTTTCCTCATATGATGCGGGATGGAATAACTGGTAGTCGCTTTAAAGAACTGCAGGAACCAGAGTGTATTATTGTAGCCCCAACTCGAGAACTGATTAACCAAATGTATTTGGAAGCCAGAAAATTTTCTTTTGGGACTTGTGTAAGAGCTGTTGTCATATATGGGGGTACTCAGTTTGAGCATTCAATCTGACAGATAGTACAAGGCTGTAACATACTATGTGCTACACCAGGGAGGCTGATGAATATCATAGGTAAAGAAAAGATTGGTCTCAAACACGTCAAGTACTTAGTATTGGATGAAGCTGACCGAATGTTGGATATGGGTTTTGGACCAGATATGAAGTAATTTCTTGTCCTGGAATGCCATCAAAAGAACAGTGCCAAACCCTTTTATTCAGTGCAACTTTTCCAGAAGAAATCCAAAGGTTTGCTGGGGAGTTTCTAAAGTCAAATTATTTGTTTGTTGCTGGTGGACAAGTGGGAGGAGCTTGCAGAGATGTTCAGCAGACCATTCTTCAAATTGGCCAGTATTAAAAAAGAGAAAAACTTGTTAAGATCCTATGAAACATAGGTGATGACAGAACTATGGTTTTTGTTGACACCAAGAAAAAAAGCAGATTTCATTGCAACTTTTTTTTTGTCAAGAAAAAATATCAACTACAAGTATTCATGATGATCGGGAACAGAGGGAGAGAGAGCAAGCTCTTGGAGATTTTTGATGTGGAAAATGCCCTGTTCTTGTTGCTACTTCAGTAGCTGGCAGAGGGCTTGATATTGAAAATGTTCAACATGTTATCAATTTTGATCTTCCTTCTACCATTGATGAATATGTTCATCGAATTGGACGTACTGGGCGTTGTGGAAATACTGGCAGAGCAATTTCTTTTTTTGATACAGAATCTGATAATCATTTAGCACAGCCTCTCATTAAAGTACTATCAGATGTTCCACAGGATGTTCCTACTTGGCTAGAAGAAATTGCTTTTAGTACATAAGAATCTCCTGGCTTCAGTAATAGCACAAGAGGAACTGTGTTTGCATCTGTTGACACTAGGAAGAATTACCAGGGCAAGAACACTTTGAATACAGCGGGATTTCTTCTTCACAAGCTCCCAATCCAGTGGATGATAAGTCATGTGATTAAAGCAAACAAACATACTTCAAGTCTGATAGTTCTGATGCAGCAAAGAAAGCAGTTTTTATTTTAAAAATTTAACAGAAGTGTGAAACCTGATATTCTTATATCTCCTGTTCTTCTGTTCTTACTCCCAACCCTTAAAATAACCAACTTCATTGACTAGTTATGTGAGATGCTGAAAGTTACAACATTGCAGTTACTGATATAAATGGTATTAACTAGAAATATTAAAGCATTGTAAATGTTTTTGTTATTTCTAGCATATTCAGAAAGTTAAGACATGTTTCATGTCCAAGTGCTAAATCTCAGTATAGTGTTTATGATCCTATAAAACAAGCAATAGGATATGATGTACTTTTGGTTAATTATTGGGTCTAATTTCTACTTGATCCTTTAAAAGAAAGAATAGTGTGGTATATCTGATAATATGATTTTCATGGACAGTGGAGACTGAAGCCTTTCAAAGTTATTTGATTTCTAGATCATCAGACGTGTCAGGAAAATGGTTCAGTTTGCAACGTGAACTCTGTACTTGGTGGTATGACAAATGTTTGCATTTATAATATACAGATTTTCCTTGGAAATAAAAAATAAAACACATTTCCCCCTACAAAAAAGAATTATGGTTCAGAGCCAGACTTCCCATATTCCTGTTTTGTATTTCCTAGACAGGTGACTTCAAGCAAACTACTTTACTTCTCTCTGCCTAAATATTTTTAACTCTATATTGGTATTGAACAATTCTCTACTTCATAGACTATTCCATGAAAATTAAGTAAATTAGTAAAATTAGAAAAATGCTTATCACAGAGCAAGCATTATAGAATACTTGTATTCTATAATATTAGAATATTAGATTATAGAATCTATATATATTTTAAAATGATAGATATCTATGTGTAACAAAGACCATGGGAAAAGCAAAAATTAGTCTGAGTGAAAACTATGCTATATAATGAATTAACACTCTCAATTTAAAAAATCTCCTGTAAGCCATTAAGAAAAGCCTGATTTAGTATCACAAACTGGAAATGGCTGAAAACTGCATAAAATGCTAGATTTGAAAGATGGACAAGCTGCCTTGGGGGCTTCATACTTTTACATATGACCTCTTCTTTTCTGCTCAGCTTTTGACTTTTTCCAAGATCAGTTTAAGGGATACAGTAACTCAAGCTGCAGCCATCTTGTTTTATTCCAGCCTGCAGAGATGAGAAAAGGACAAACTACTCCATGACCTCTTCCTTGAAAGGATGACCTCTATAATGTTCACACAAGACTTTTTTTTTTAAATCACATGACAACATAGAACTGCTTAAAAAGTTAGGAAATATCTTCTCTTTTTTTCCTTGTCTGTATCCTTAGCTGTCAATTGATACTCTTAATACTAAAGAACAAAGAGAATAGCCATTAGTGAGAATGTGTCTCTGGAATTAGCTCAGTATTATTTGGCATGAGTAAGGGAAAATCCAGTAATTAAATATGTACGCATGAGACACCAGTTTCACATACCAATTTTCTTACTATTGTACAATACAAGCTTTTTAAAGGATCTACATACTAACCTGCCCATTGTATTCTAGCAAAATATATGATGAAAATAATCAGATTCAATGGGAAACTTAGGAGTATTGATTAACAAAGGTGTATGCTGTATCTAAGACTACTGAAAAATAAAAAAAAAAAAGTACTAACTTTTGGGTTGTAAATTGGAGTGCGGCCACAGATAGAGCATCTGTAAATGAACAGGTTGATGGGGAACAAGGGGATGGGGATGGGATTGTGTAAGAAGAGGAAGGGAAGGAAGAATTAAAAAAGTAAATGAAGTACCTTGGTTTTTTTTTTAGATTCTAGTAGCAAAATAGCTAACTTTTATAGTTTTATTTATTGACTTTTAATTTTTGTATGGTTTATTTTGACCATATTATTTCCCCTTTCCTAACTCCTCTCATATCCTCACGACCTCCCTACTAACCCAATCTCTCTCTCTCTTTCTCTCTCTCTCTCTCTCTCTCTCTCTCTCTCTCTCTCTCTAAGTCAAAAGAAACCAGCAAAATCACAAAGATGGCTAATCCAAACCAAGCCAAATCAACAAAAACAACAACAAAAGGACACAAAAACATGGAGTTCATTTTGTGTTGGCCAACTGTTCTGAAATGAGACCCATCCTGCAGTGTAGATGGTATGTCCAGTAACATTGTATTAAAGAAAACTGATTTTCCCTCTCCCTAGCAGGAATCAATTGCAAATAACTTCCAGGTTAGTATTGGGATTTTGAGCCCATATTTCCCTTTCCCCATGAATAGCTAACTTCCATAGATCCTATAAAATAAGTAACTTGCAGCACTATTTCATTTAATCTCTGAAATTCCCTATCAATAAGTACTATTATTATCCTACTTATACAGATAAGAAAACTATAGAATAGAAATATGTTTTCCTATGTCACAAATAACAAAAAAGGATATCAAAACTAACAAGCTTAGTTCTAAAGTTTGCAGTTTTGTTGTGTTGTAACTGGAGAATGAGACAATAAAAAGAGAGAAAAAACAAATCCCGAGACTGGCAACTTTGAAAACATAGCAGGTCATTTATTTTCTTCATTCTTTGTGTCTAAATTTTTTTTATTGGAGAATTGTTACTTGTAATAACAAAAACGGTAAAATAAAACTCAAGTGTCACTAACACATATTATATCAATTCATGTTGCAGACAGAGGTTTGACTTGTTAATAAATCTGTGCTCATGCATAATTTATTGCATATTATCTGAAGCAATGTAAGCTGTTCTCTTGTTTGCCCACGGGAAAGAGAAAAAAAAACATTTCGTACTTCATTGTTAAATTATGCTCCTGATTTTCTCATCAGAATGCTTGACAGCTAATAACTGCGGCTATTCACAGACACATGAATTTACTATACTAATATCTAATGTCCTAAATGTAGGACATTTGTAGTATAAGAGGAATGACAAGTTAATGAGTTTTTTCTTCTTAGCTGATGTTACATCCAATAAATAACAATTTTTGTACACTGCAGAACACATAGTAGGCGCATGATACTATGTCAGCCTTCTTGTCATTGTGGCAAAATACTCAGCATACACAATGGAGAAAAGGAGAACAAATTCATTTAGGCTCATACTTTTAAAGGTCTACCATGGTAGAAGGATATTTCAGAGCAGAATAGTTCCAATCACAGTGGCAATGAAGCAAAAATAAACCGTCTGTGCATGTACGGGCTGGCTCTCTATATTTCTCCATTTTATTTCCATTGCATCCAACAGTGTCCCGAGTAGGCCCACTCACATTCATGGCTTAGTTAACCTTCTCAGCACATATCCTCGTATACACGCCCAGATCCTTCTCAGTCCAGTCAAGGTATCAAAACAAGATTAACTGTCACAGGTAGTTATAGCCTGGAGAAGTAGCATTCTTTATATTTCAAGCTGGGATTTGTACTCTACTACATAGTATTTCATTCCAAAAAATTACTTTTGCAGCATAGGTTTAATGTAAGGTATAGCATTAGAGTGATTGAGCAAATAGTGAAAGAATACAGACAAAATCTCTATATACACAGAGATTATCAGAAATTAAAACTCTTGAGCTATGATGAAAGGTGATGAAAGGGAAAGCTAGCACACAGTCAAGTTTTGCTTATTCCATGAGCTAACAATAATTTTTGTATTGGAATGACTAGAAACATGCAAAACAATATTTCATGACATTTGAACAATATATGAAATAGAAGTTGAGAAGCCATAACTAAAATTTTATTTCTTCAAGTATTTACAGAACATTTTAATCGAATGATTATGAAAACTGAAACTTTAGACGTCAATGGAAGGCATGGTATTCCTATCTCTTACACTTTATTAACAATTATACTAATACCTCTAAGGTTAGGATGACCAGAGGAAGCCCCGAGTGAATGAAACACTGAATAACTGTGTGCTCCTAGCTCCAAATCTTCAGATTTTAGTACATAACCCGGAGTAACTACAGAAATGAGGAACATGAAAATGGGACCACTGCCAGGAACAGAGTGGAGTTGTGGGATACAAGGGATCTCATGGGGGAATGGGAAAAATAGAAGGCTATGATTATGGAGGGGGAGGGAAATAAATATAGAAGTAAAATGGTAAAGTAGTAGTAAGGATGTCTAAAATAGTCATAAAAATCATATTATTAACTACCTGAAAAGCCTACTAATATTTATAATTCTCTGTATAAATATGCATATAAGGTAAAATGAAATTTTCTTAACTGGATTAACAATGTTCCCTCCAAGCCAAAGACTATTTAGCAAATACCATACATGAGAAACTCTGCGTTGAGCTGTTTGTCAGGGTGGCCCAAAAGACTTGACCAAACTGTTTCTTGATAATAGTTGCCCTCAGGGTTCTAATGTAAGCCCCTATTACTGAAGACACCATGTACTTCAGAAACTTTGTGGCCCATGAGATGGGACTGACCTGAATGCCTCCTCCATGAGAACTAGCTTTCATGGTATCAGAAGGTATGCAAACTTCCATAGAAGAGGAAACCAGCAGTCCAAACTAGTAGTTATACCTTTGAACCCCAATTGCCAGTATAGTATGATAACCTTAAGGGTGCAGTAGTAGCAGGTAAACCTTGTCAGTAACCAACAACTTTCTAATTAGGCTTAAGATCAACAAGAGAAAAATCATGCTTGGTACTGGAAACCTATGCAAGTATCCAAGGCTAGTGAAGGTATAGATTTTGAAGGAGAACCAACAACTACCAGTTTACTAGACCAGGATAATCCCTAAACTACTTTATTATGCTCACAGATAAGTGTAGTCCTCACTCTTTATCACGGAAACTTCCCTTGGCAATAGATGAAGAGCATTTCAGAAAACCACGGCCAATCAAATACAGACTTGTGAAAGCCAAGTTCCAAATGATACATTTGCAAAACAGCTCCTGTAACTAAGACTCAGGGATCATTGTGAAAGAGGGGGCAGAAAGATTATCAAAGTTGGAGGGTCGGAGAGGTTTTTATGAGACTGTGTCTTCTAGGTATGTAAGAATCTATACCCATGAAGTCTTACGAACATGATTGCCTAAACATGGGCTGAATAAAGACAAAAATAATAGATATGGCCCATACGGCCTCGACTGCAGAGAGAACTACTGGCACCTAAGGAGTGTCTTAAGCTGGACAAATAGCTGGAACTAGGGAAGAACACATCAATTGGTTACCCAGTACCAAATGGTCAGCCTGAAAACACACAAGTAACATTATATGGTTGAAACAGGTTGTATTTATAAATTTAGGAATATATATATTATATACACACATATAATTTTAAAAGAAGTCATAAATTTGGAAGAACGCTAGGAGGGGTATGTAGGTGAATTTGATAAGAAGAAAAGGGAGGGAGCAATTATTTATTTTACTATAATCTTAAAAATTAAGAACTTTCTATCAATAAGACAAAAAATACTAAAACAACAAAAAGTGTATAAAAGAAACATGGAGTCCTTTTTGTTTTGACCAATTATTGCTATTTGACACTCCACTGGAGAAAATTGATTTTCCTTTTTTTCCTGCACATCAATTGCAATTAGCTTCCTGGTTAGGGTGGTATTTTGTTTCTGCTTCTTCTCAGTGTTTTGATTGTGTGTGGTTTGAATCTGTGCAAACCTTTTGCATGCTATCACAGCCTCTGTTGGTTCATATGTGTTTCAGTCCTGTTGTGTCTGCATTGGTGAGGTTCTCTATTCCAAAGACAACTTTGGTATTATTTTCCAGAGAAGCCATTTCCCCTGATATATATGCCTATTATTAGAGCATTCAACTTCTCATAGTCATCTTTGAACCAATTAGTAATGGGAGTTTGTTTCAGATACTGGGGACTAATTAAGACCTTGGAATTTTGCTGTCTATTCAGATTTGGTAGACAGTGTATGAGTTCGTTAAGAAGTTGCTGTAACGTGGGGCCTAAGGAGAATTGGTGCTCTGGAATTAATCATTCTTCTATGAGGATTTTGCCACGGACAGGTTTTGCATGCTTCAGTGGATGGCAAAGCATCCATGCACATCTGAATGGCACTAAATGGACATAATGAGTTCTTAAAAAATGAATAAGAAAACATGAATTTGAAAGAGGGACATGCGGTGAGAGGCTCTTAGGGAGACTGAAGGGGTAAAATAGGTAGTATCATACCTCAGAATAATAAATAATAAAGTAAAATAAATTATATAAAATATAGACAAAACCTTAGGGGGAGAATATCGGAGTGAGGCCAACTCTGGATTCCAGAAGTCAGAAGTCTCATACTATTTGGAAACTTAGCTACTTTCTGAAATAGAATAGTTTGAATTTCAGAAATATAAAACAAAAATACAAACTAAATACATTCATACATGTGTGTGGGGGGGGGTATGTGTAGATCAGCAGGTAGCATTGCCCTAGGTAAATGATTTGCCTCCACCACACAAGCTGAGAATGTTTCTTCCTTCCAGTGGAAGGGAAAGAGCTATTCAGATAGGCTTGACTTCAGTGCATAAAGAAGGAAGAAAAGGAACATGATATGTCAATATTAATAGAGAAACGGCCCAATATGGTGACTCATAGGTCAGTGGAAGTTTGACTCAAATGTCAGACTTAATGTATTTTACCATGTTATTCTTTTTCTGTCTTGATATTTCAAATTTATGTACTTCCATGAACTTTGTCATTATTTTAGAAATAGCACATATTCATTTTTAAACATTTGATGAATATAGAATTGCAAACATGAATAAATAAGCAATAATTCCATGGTTTTATAATTATTTTCCTGTTTCTACCTTTGATACTTGAGTATATTTTTAAAGGACCATAGAGCGGTGGTGTCAGAGTGTGAGTGAATACATAAATTCGAGGGTATATGGTTGGTTTTGTACCATGGTTTCTCTTTTTTACTATGAACATTTTCTTAAATGAGAGGTTTGTGAGGATGAATTTTCTTCTAATAACAAGATATCACTTCACCCAGCCAATATTTGTTATATGTCTGACACTTTGCTGGTTACAGAGATAGATTACAATTGTAAACAGGATAAAGCCAGTTCAGATTTCTTGACAATTATGACATTTGGACACAGTCTCACAAATATTTTTGGAATTAAGAGACGCTCTTGGTAGGTTCTTATTAGACACAGCATTATGCTTAAAATAAACATTGTTTGTGATTTGTCAAACATTGTTTTTGATTTTTCTAGCTGGAATTAGGAAAATAGAAAGGTATGTACAAGAGATGACAGTTCAAACTCCAAACAACAGAAAACTCAAAGAATTCTTATTTTATAACCTAAGAGACTCTATATCCACCACAGTTAAGGATTGCTAAACCATGGAACAAGCATATTAGATAATGGACATGTAAATTTCCCTCCTAAAGATATGGAAGACTACAGAGTTTAATTGCCTCATAAAAGCATAACCAGCATGTTCAGAGACACTCATGCATTTTCTAAGGCATTTCATCTTCCATTATAACTGAGTTCCTGGTACTGTGAGATTTTTACAGAAAGATAGTTATAAATAAGAAAATTACTGACTGTTAAGATTACAAATATAAAGCAGTAGTGGCACATGCCTTTAATCCCAGCCCTAGTGACAAAGAGCCAGGCTGATCTCTCCAAGTTCAAGATCAGTCTGGTCTACAGAGTGAGTTCCAGAACAGCCAGAATGGTTATAGAAAGAAACCCTGTATCAGAAAAAAAAAAAAAAATCAAAGCCAAACCAAACCAAATCAATAGATTACAATTAAGCAATGTTCCATTGTTTTTTTTTTCTTTTTTTTTTTAAAGTTTGGAAGTTTCATCTACTATGATTACCTTTTTCTAAAAGTCATAATTTCAGCGAAAAATAATTAATTATGATTAAAGAAATGTGGATTGATGTTGGGCACTCTTTTCTCTCTTTTTTGCTCGGATCATCAACTATTTGATTAACATATGATTCACCTGAGGTCTCAGACCTTGGAATGTTGGCTCTACCCCCATACACTCAAATTTAATATGCAGTAGAGGCGTATACTAATTTCCCTTGCCTGCTGTTACCTGATATCTTGGTTTGGGTTCTCAAAAATATCAATTAAGGGTTTGCAGAAATTGTTCTGCTCCTCTAGAATGCTGAGGTTTGGTTCTCAGCACCCATGTGGGGTATCTCACAACAAGCTTGACTCCAACTCCAGGCAATGGAATGTGATATCACTGGTCAACACACACACACGCACACACACGCACACACACACTTGCATACATACACACAATTTAAGATAAAATAAGATCCTTTTTCGTTTTTTAAAAAAGGCACAAGCGAAGGAAAGATTTGATTAGAAGTAATTTCTTTGGAAAGTAAACACAAAGAGCTGTGAAGAAAAGGAAGCACTTCTATTGCACAGCATAGCAAATAGGTTCAATGAGGCTGCTGGGAGCTTCTAGCTAATGCCTCAGATATTTATCTATCAACTCCTTAGTAATCACCCATGGAGGATCCAAAGAGTATTATCTCCCTGACACTATCAACCACCTCCTAGCAGATGCCCTTGATCAGGGAAAGGTTGTGCTTTGTGTGAGTTCTCTGCTACAGAGAATGCTAGAGGGATATGGTCAGGTACCAACACTGGCTAAGTAAGGGTTCTCAAGCAAAGTACCTAACTGTATTGAGACCATATAGAGACCATTTCTTTGTGAACGCTACAATTAGGTGGAAATTTAGAGGTTTCAAAATAAGATGATTTCCGGTGTGCCCCTCCTCCTGCCACCTCGCAGAAATTTCAAAAGGCATTCTAGAGATACTTTTTGATCTCTTATTCAGTAAGAACTTGGCACATCAAGTGGGGTTTGGGAACAAGAGTAAAAAATTAAGAAGGTCTCTAGATGTTAAAAGGTATCAGGACTGAATATGTCAGATTTTGCCATTTCTGGAAATTTAAAAAATAACATTGAGAAATTCATCACTTGTGGCATTTAGGAACTGTCAAAAAAGGGTTTGTCAGAAACTTTGAATTTTTCCTTATTCTAATAAGCTAAAATTAATCACCACTGAATAAATCACAAAGGCTCCTGAAGCTTCCGTTTAGAAACTTTCCAAAGATATGATGGAAAATGTTTCGTTCTTTGTTTTATTTGAACTTCTGATACTTATTTGCTTATAATATAGCTCTAGCCATGAATTCTGTGTATCTACATCCTTACAGACAGCTATATTGTCATAATAAGGAATAACAGGATCAACATTTTAAATTTTTTATCCTGTGATATTTAGTTATTCTTTCATCTCAGAGAGATTTGCTGAACCTCTGTATGTTTCACAGAAATATAGGTTCAAGGTGCAAAGATCAGGGAGATACTTGCTTGTCCTCAATGAGCTCATAGTACCATAGCCATTAAATCTGGATATATTGTGAGAAATGGGGAACAGGATTAGCCATTGTTACAGAATCAAGCCAAGGGGTTAAACAAACGAAATCCAAGTTAGGTATAGAAAAATAAACAAGTCTCTATGTCAAAAGAAATTCTTTGTGTGAATTTACATAAAAGCAATACCAAGAGAACTATAGGAATGTGTGTGAGAGTTGTGTAGCTTGGTCTGTTGTGAGGCTCCTAGCAGTGGGATCAGGACCTGTCCCTGGCATACTTTAGGAACCTGTTGTGCTGTGCAAGCTCCTTCAGACAATAACCTTTAAGATACCAGCCCACATGGGCGTGGTATCTTATACTATAAATGCCAAGGTAAAGTGTACTTCTCTCTCCCTTCCAGCTTCTGGATTTGGTTCCTATTTCCCATTCAGTCAGTGGACTGTGATCTGTAAGTCTACCACTAAATAAATAACCTTTTATTATACTCAGTTCTGAGCTAGTGTGGGATTTCTTTTTAGCGTCTATCTTCAGTTCCCATACTAGATTATTTTACCATCTATTTTTAAATTGATTTTTATTGAGCTCTACATTTTTCTCTGCTCCCCTCCCTGCCTCTCCCCTCTCCCTTGAACCCTCTCTCAAGGTCCCCATGCTCCAAATTTATTCCAGAGATCTTGTCTTTTTTCTACTTCCCATGTCGAATAGATCTATATAAGTCTCTCTTAGTGTCCTTATTGTTTTCTAAGTTCTCTGGGTTTGCGGTTTGTAGGCTGGTTTTCTTTGCTTTATGTTTAAAAACAACCTGTGAGTGAGTACATGTGATAATTGTCTTTCTGTGTCTGGGATAGCTCATGCAAAATAATGTTTTCTAGCTCCATCCATTTTCCTGCAAAATTCAAGATGTCTTTTTTTTTTCTGTGTAGTATTCCAACATGTACCACATATTCTTTATCCCTTTTTTTTTTGGTCAAAGGTCATTTAGGTTCTGGCTATGACAAACAATGCTGTTATGAACATAGTTGAGCACATATCCTTGTGGTACGATTGAGCATCCATTCAATGGAATATTCTATAGATGTCTGTTAAGTCCACTTGAGTCATAACATCTGTTAGTTGCCTTATTTCTCTATTCATTTTTTGTCTGACTGACCTGTCCAGTGGTGAGAGGGGCGTGATAAAGTCTCCCACTATTAGTATGTGGGGTTTAATATATGACTTAAGCTTTAGAAGTGTTTCTTTCACATATGAGGGTGCCCTTGTATTTGGGGCATAGGTGTTCAGTATTGTGATTTCCTCTTAATGGAGTTTTCTTGTGATTAATATGAAATAACCATCTTTGTCTCTTTTGATTGATTTTAGCTTGAAGTATTTTGTTAGATATCAGGATAGCTACTTTCGCTCGTTTCTTGGGTTCATTTGATTATAATAATTTTCCCCAACCCTTTACTCTGAGATGATGTCTGTCTTTCAGATTGAGATGTGTTTCTTGTATGCAGAAGGACCGATTCTGTTTTTTTTATCCAATCTGTTAACCTGTGCCTTTTATAGGTGAGTTAAGTCCATTTATATTAATGGATATTAATGACCAGTGATAGCTATCTCCTGTTAATTTAGTTTTTGTTGGTGGTGACATTAATTTGTGCGTTTTCCCTTCTTTGGAGTTTGCTGCTATAAGACCATCAATTGTCTGTGTTTTTGTTGGTGTAGCCAACTTCCTTGGGTTGGAGTTTTCCTTCTAGTATTTTGTGTAGGGCTGGGTTTGTGGCTAGGCATTGGTGAAATCTGGTTTTGTAATGGAATATCTTGTTTTGTCCTTCTATGGTGATTTAAAGTTTTGCTGGGTATAGTAGTCTGGGCTGGCATCCCTGGTCTCTTAATGTCTGCATAACGCTTGACCACGAACTTCTGGCTTTTATTGTCTCCAATGAGAGGTCAGCCAAGCAACATATAAAGGTAGACCTATCAGAATTATATCTTACCCAGTCTTTATGTAGGGGAGGAGCTTGGTCCTACCTCAGCCTGATTTGTCATGCTTTGTTCATGTCCATGGAAGGTCTGCTCCTTCCTGAAAGAAGACAGAGGAGGGGTGGATGGGGAGAGAGGTAGATGAAAAGGGGGCGGGAAAGGGAAGAGAGGATGGAGGAGAAAATGTGTTTGGGAGGGAAAATAAATTTAAAAAATAATAATATATCATAGGGATGAACCTGACCTAGGAACAAATATTCATTCCTCATTCTTTCCAAGTCTTTATTAATTATTTTCCTATAAAAACTGTTCATCATAATACCAATGATTTCAGCTGTGGCTGGGATATGAGTCCCACCATTTAATTATTAAGTCAGTCTTGTTGAAGACTCTATAGCAGGTATCCATAAAGTAAATTCTAGACAGGTGATATCTTGTTCTTAAACTTTGTTTATTCATCTTGTAAAGTTCAGGTTTTGTTTACTATATAGATATAGATATG
The DNA here is from genome assembly GCF_014885135.2 of Alexandromys fortis. NCBI lineage: Eukaryota > Metazoa > Chordata > Mammalia > Rodentia > Cricetidae > Alexandromys > Alexandromys fortis. The sequence goes on from NW_026068213.1 coordinate 40,831, forward strand.
GGTATTAATATTGATAGATATCAATGTCTATATACATATAAACCTCTCTCCGTATATAGATACATAGATATGACTGTACATACATGCATATGTACATACACACACATATACACACACACAGTTGCTGGATCAACATGAAAATGACTAAATACCCAACGTTATCTCTGACCCATGTAACATATAGCACACACCATAATATACTCATATTGACAAGAATAAGAATGATAGAAAATGACATTTATTTACAGCCACTATACGGCAGATAGTAGATTAAACTTGGACTTAATTCTCATCCTGCAATAAAAATATTCTTAATACCTCTATTTTATATGTGCCAACTTAAATATGCCATAGCCTTATGAGGGAATAACCAGTCTCAAATCTTAAAGTCCTCTAAACCATGATCTAAACTGCTGACCCATACTATTCAGAGTTCTTTTTAGACACTGTAGACAAGAGAGACTGGTGATATTAAACCTCTTGGATATACTTAATAAAGTCCAGATTTGTGCTGCCTTCTACAAGTATATGTTCTAGAGACTGAATCCCCAAGCAACTGCTTCCAGAAGTGATCCAGTTCTGTAAGATAAAGTTGTTGGTGGCTTGTACGAGAAGGGTCCCCATGGGCTTATATGTTCAAATACTCAGTTTCCAGTTTATGGAACATTTAAGAAATGTGAAATTCTTGGAGGAAGTGTGTGCCATTCGGGGCAAATTCTGAGGTTTTTAAGTATGTGTTTCTCTGTCTCTTGCCTGTGGTTTCGATATTTGGGCTCTTGGTTGAATCTGTACTAATGCCTTCACTCGGTTTTCATGGAATCTATCACTCCAAAAACATTAAACACTTTCTAATGTGTCTTGTTCATTGTGTTTTGCCACAGTAATAGAACATATTAAAACACAGGGCTTAATTTCTTGATGATTTCTTCCTAATGACATAAGAACTCCAATGATATTAAAATATGAGGACCCAGTAGTGCATAGAACATGAATTCAACTGTGTTAAGGAATGGAAAGCAGATTAGCTTCTACAGATATATCCCAATAGTTCTAGTTCTCCATAAGAAGAAAGTAAAAGCATTTTCTCATTAGCCCAACTAGAAGCAATAACCCATATACTTGAAATGAAAATAACAAGAGCTGTGAGGTTTTTGTTTTCTGATAGTTCTTCTATTGCTAATTATAATAAAACATTTAGTAGTGACTCGGCAAATGATTTTAATTTAGGCTGTAATATGCATATGTGTGGAACATCGATTGGCAAGAATGAGTGCAAAACTTAAAATTCGGTCTGTGTTCATTCCTGTCACTTTTTCCCCAGTCACCATTCTATTTTTATAGCTGCATAATGTTTTGGCAGATTCTAGTATGTTATTATTTTGACAATTATACTAAGACTTTATTATGCATTTTGCTGCTGATCTGAAACACTATATACACAAGACAAGTTTCTCTGGGCTAACTGGCTACACTGCCTTGAGGTCTGGTGGTCAGCCCTTGCAAGCTATCCTTCTCAGAACACTAGTGAAAACAGCAACAAAGTGAACCGTTACTAGAGGTGGAAAATAGAATTACATAAAATTTAACATGAGATCAATATAACTTGGCTTTGTGAAAGATTTATAACACACCCTTGCCACACAAATGTGTACGTTTAAAACAAGTAGATGTCTGAGCATTAAGGCAAAATTATATTGCCCCAAAGGAGTGCAACACCAGAAATCTCTTTTGTCCCTTCTTAACTAGCTGCACTGACACGACTTGAATATATTCTCATGCAAAGCCTGAGTCCCAATCCTACAAATGTTACAATTGATAATTTCATAATACAAATATAACTGTTTGCACTTATGTTTTCCTATAAATCAAATAACATAAAAGCATTTTCATATGTTAATTATATTACCCTCCTAGTCTGAAAATTCACTTTCATGGAATCATCAAAATTTTAATGTATTATTCCCACATCACTTCCTCTTATTATATCACTAACATTAGACACATATCAACACACACACAAACACACTCCACACACACACTCACATACATTCATTTCTATTCTCTTGAATATAAATAATAGCTAGATATATACACAACTATTTTTTAAATCTACCCTCCCCAACCACTGCCCCCTAAAAACAGTGGAGGAAAGAGTAGCAGCTGTAATAAGAGTAATGATTTGTATTACAGAATGTAGTCTTTTCAAGATTTGGATTCACAGGAACAACAAAAAGAAAATTCAATTGCAAGTAATGCAGAATGTAGAAGTGAGGAAATGTTACTGAAAATATTGGAAAGACTAGGCTTATATTTTGGAGTCTCCTCAGACAATAATGTAAGAGCAGGTGATTTATTTGGGAGGTGACCAGAAATGAAAGGGACAGGGAAAGCAATGAATTAAAGTACATGAATGAGTACATTTACTTTGTAAGAAAATTAAACTTTGATACATCCAATATAATCTTGCAATGATCATATACAGAGTACATGCAGCTGAGAATGATCATCATCAGCAACCTTTATCTATGATACTTTTAATGATTGGCTACAGGTGGTCAAATAGGATCCTCAAAGACAGAGAGAATGCTTGGACAAATCAAACATGAGTGTTGCTCAGCTTCATGAAATGGTGATATATGACTAAGGGACTTCAATGACATTTGCTGCATCAGACATCTAATGCCATGTGTAGTTTAGTGCATACATTCAAGTGTATGCATTTTAGTACAGCTATATGAAAAAAAATGCTTCTAAAATGTAGCACAAGACACTCTGTTCCACAGACAAATGATCAGCCCAATATTGGAATGAAAAAGATTATCCAAGTGGCATGACAAAACCCTATTGAAAAGGAAAACAGAGTAATTAAAATGTGCATCATATACCAGATTTTGTTTTTAGAATACCACAATGATAAAATGTTTCTGCAGTAGACAGAAATGGTATTAGTTCATTTCAGGAATTAAAATTGGGAAGAAAAATTTATGCAAGAGTCAGAAGAGAAGAGAATTGACACTTTTCTGGCTATTAAATATCTTAGACACCTCACAATCAATCTACACAAAACGCAGAGGAAAGTATCTATCAGAACAATTGGAGATGCTCAAAAATTTTGCAAAGATGTTTAAACTTATACTCAGAGGGAGAAGATCATTCTCTGACTCTAGAAATTAGCATGTATCTTAGTAATAAAGAGATACAAGAAAATCATATGAAAAAGAACAAAGAACGTCCTTTTCATATATGTATCCCTTATAAGACAGTCCTTCAAGTGTCAAAGGCAAGATTTCTACCCCTATGAATTTGCTTGGCTTTCCTGATTTGGCCAGTAGCCTGGAACTCTGCAAGGTGACAAGGAGGGCAAAATCAAGTTCTTTCCTTTTGTTACTCTTCTCAAACTGCTTGCAAAATGACAGGTATGTGACACAGTCCAATAAATGTGTTGAGCCTGACTCAAACCACAGGAAGTTCTTGTCAGATAAAGATTGTTTGAGGAATGATATTTGAGGGTAAGTTTGTCATGCAGCAAATGAACATCCTGATAGGCATACCCATATTTCATGCTTTATAAGTATGACTTGATTGTGTGCTATAGCCTGTTATTATTCTAGATTTGGGAATTGCATAATGAAAAGATAAAAATTTACTTTAATGGAGGTTGTTTTCAGATGTGAAAAGGCTATTAATCAAATATTAATCACAAAATAAGTAAAGAATGTGACACATAATGATAAGTACTGAGAAGGAAAGGAGTGGATGGTTAAGGGGCTATTGGATGCCAAAAGTTTCATGGACGAAATTGCTAGGCCTCTCATAAAATTGACATTTGCACTGTCCTCTATGTCCTAGGATACATACCTTCTACCTTACTCCCTGGAGATCATTTCACTCCAGTAATACTTTCTCTTATAAACAGCCTGGCCTACAGCTGCCTTTGCATTTGTGGCATATGTACAAGAAAGCTTCTTAGTGAATGAAACTGTTGGGAATGCACCTTTAATTACTTTTCTGCTGTTGTACTATGATACCATGATCAAGTAAACCTTTTGAGGAAAACAATTAATTCGAGTCTCAGGGTTCAAGAGAATTAGCGTCCATGACCACCATGACAGGGAGCATGGCCACAGGGAGACAGGTAGGCAAGGCACTGGTACATCAGCTGAGGACTCATATGTAGACCCACAAACATGAGGAGAGAGGGTTAACTGGGAATGACATGGGCCTTTTTGAAACCTTAAAGCCTGATACCAATAAGGCCATATTTCCTATTTTTTCTGAAACAGTTCCACCAACTAGGGAACATGCATTCAAATATATGAACCTATGGGGGACATGCTCATTCAAATCACCACAGAAAGAGTAATGATAAGAGTAATTTTCATTGCTCTTAAGATTCTAAGACAAAACAATCGAGCAAGGAATCAAGAAGAATGAATTATTTGTTCCCTAACTCTTTAGAAATGATGAAACACTATCTACTTGTCCACAGATGGAATAAACACAGCATGAATGACTGAAGTTTTTGATAAGAATATACTGGAAACTTTTGAGATACTTGAATTCTAATATTAAGGAAATTTTGAGCTTGGAGATGAACTTTTTGGTCAAGGTAATATAATCTGTTATATATTAGGCATAACTTGCTGACTTTTCTACTTCAGAAAACTGTCTCCAAATTCAAGAAAATATCCCACCTAAAGGCTGATTCTGTCTTATGGGAAGACTGATGTTGTGAAATATTAGCTTAAGGTATGTTATATTTGTTTATGCCATGGAATATTTGTTAAATGGTGCAAAAGATATGTTGCATTATGTTATGTTGCATTTGTTTAACTCTGAAAATTTGTAGTACTTTGCCTTCCTAAAAAACTGATTTAATGGCCAATAGTTAGGTAGGAGAGAGAAATAGTTGCGGCTGCCAGACAAAGAGAATAAATAGGAGGAGAAATGGAGGCTACAGAGGAAGAGGAGAGAGAAGAGCAAGGAGCAAGAGAAGGAGAGGAGGATACCAGGAACAAGACACCAAAAACATAGCGATGGAGTAAGAAGGAAAGCAAGACATATAGACTAAAGGGGGGTAAAAATCCCAGAGGCAAAATGTAGTTAAAGACAAACAGGGTAAGATAAGTTAGAAAAGCTGGCTAAATACAAGCCACGTTCAGATTGGTCAATCATAAGTAAGAATAAGTATTCATGTATTTAATTGGGAGTTGGGTGGTAGCACCCAGAGAAGGAAAAGAAAAGCAATCACAAGACAAACAAACAAACAAACAAAAACGACTTCAGACTGCAGCTAGAAATCTTGACTGTCTCATTTCCAGAGGATGTTTTACTTTAAGCAACTTACCAATACTGGGAGAACAGAATACCACTGGAAAATAAATACAGACAGGGCAACAGGGAACATTATGCCAAATTTTATTTTACTGGAGTTTAAAAGAAATATGCTCTTATTTCCCATGCTGATGATTTTCTAACACATAAGAGACATGAAAGGAAACCTTAAAAAGAATCAGTGTTTTCAATGAAAAAAAGCAGCTTCCTTTTTTCAAGAAAGACATGGCCAGCTAGTATCCTAATTTTATCAGGATATGCATTCTTCAGAATCAAATGTAAATCTGGCAGGAAAGTTCTATTGTTAATTTTGACACATACTCCCATTTTTTATCAATGCATTTGACTATGTAATAGAGACAAAAGATTTCATGGTATGATGTACTTTTAGTTTTTTTCCTGTGGTATCAAGGAAACTGAAGACTTAAAAATCTTAAGTCTCCAGAGTGATTTTTGCAGTTTAATTTCTCATTTTCATGTATCAGCTTACTCCTATGGCAATGTATTTCTTGGTTTCTTAGCAAATTTTGTTCAATATATTATTATCTCTTTTGAAACAAAATTAGAACTAGTGGGCCATTATAGCACTAGCTAGAGTCATTCAATAAATCCTCTATGGGTTTTTCTGTTCAAAATATTGATGCCCCATAATATTCAGCAAGCAACACAATAAAGTAATCAGCAAAAATATTTTCAAGTTCATCTAAACCCTTCAGTAGCCCAGCTTTTATCAGACTATTCAGCTGCATGCTTTCATTTAGAATATGGAGGACAAATATATGATGTCAGCATGATGTCTGCCTTCCTGCACATTTCACAAATACTGTTAATCAGAATTCTCATAATAAATCCTTTTAAATATAACCCTACAGGTAGTCACAACCAATGGACCAAAGCAGGCACTGAGACAAAATCAACACATCTCTGACAGCATTTGGAACTTAGATGTAGCATCTAGATTTACCTCTCATCAGGTAACTTATTCTCATTTTGAAAGCAAATGTGTTTACTTCATAAAGTCAAAGTAACAGATACATATCATCCTGAAATATTTCATCTAGTCAGAAAAATATAAACCAGGAACTGCAAAGGTCTTGGACAACATACATAGCTTCATGGAGAGTTTAGCACCTACAAAATGGAAAAATCAACTATAAAATACAATTTATTTTAGAAAAACTAGTCTTAGACATAGATTATGACCTTCCTCTATTACAAGTGTAGGCATGGAGTCAACATAAATAATGGTTCTTCATGAATGAGTCATAGCAATGAACAACTTACCCTAGAATTGCTGGGCAAACCATGCTGCTCCTCCAAAATACAAATAAAATATGACAGTCTGCTCTGAAGTGCCTCTAAAATGAAATTTAAAAACTTCTAAATTCTACTTTTATACCTCTATAAAAAAGGAAAGTCTATCATTCCATAAGTGATATATACTTATTTCCAACATGGATTAAGATGACATCCTAATGTTTATCAATCTCCACATAGAAGATCAGAAAATTTCTCTATAAAACATTGATAGGCAAACAGATTATCACAATTTGTTGTAGAGGACCCCCTCTCTCTGTTCACACAGAACTCCTCAGATATCTATTCTACCATAATTTCAAACTACTACCCATTGGCTGATATTGTCAAGAGGTAGACAAATACATAGAGAAAATTATACTCTTCTGAGCATCTATCTATTCCATTTCTATCTAAAATATTTTTCTACAACACCATATTATCAAATACAAATTTTCTCTGATCTGTGTGACCTTCTGTGGTTTCCATTTTTCTCCCATGGACGTGATCCAAACTAGCAATTCCCAACCTTTTCAGACAGCCCTAATAGTAGAGTCAATCCACTGATAGTATGTAGCTTTCATTTTTCATTTTAAGAACGATGCTTGCCCCTTGAAAAGAAAACTTGCAATTATAACAGTGGTCTGTATATTACTGCATCTCTTGGAAATTTTATTTTCCATTTCTAGCATTGGCAGTGTTCTTAACAATTACAGTAAGTGTTTTCTCATATACCTCACAAAAAGAAAGGGCCCCAAGTTTTAGCAGACCACAAGAACACAAATTAAATATTAACACTCTAATATTAAAGGAATTAGAGGCCTTTATTCTTCTTAATTTTCAACCATAGATACCATTCTTTAGTGTTATATCTGATGGATCAATATTAAATATATATATATATATATGTATATATATATATATATAATGAAGATAATCTCTGTATGTTGTGAATACCACTGGTTAATAAAGGAACTGCTTTGGGTCTATAGCAAGCCATAGGGGAACAGAGCTAGGCAGGGAAAACTAAACTAAATGATGGGAGAAAGAAGGGCAGGGTCAGAGAGAAACCATAGTGCCACTACTGGACACAGACATGCTGAAACTTGGCTGGTAGGCCACGATGTCATGGTGATTCACAGATTAATGGAGATGGGTTAAATTAAGATGTAAGAATTAGACAATAAGAAGCTAGAGCTGATATGCCAAGCAGTGTTTCAAATAATATAGTTACTATGTGATTATTTTGGAGCTGAGCTGCCAAGAACACACTAGCAGCTCTTTGCAACAAATTGGCAGCCAATGTGGGGCAACTAAAATCCACTTAAAACCTGAGATGCTTGCAAAGAAATTCTAAACAGACACTAAAAAGCAAAGTTTAGCCCCATTTTTCCCCCAAATTGGTTTTGTGCTGACACCATGCTGTGGCTCCCTTAAAAGAGGTTTTCCTGAGTCCGCAGTAGCAGAAAAAAAAACCATTCTGCTTTGAAATGCTGGCTTTCTGGGCCATGCTGCCAGTGTGACTTTTCAGGAGGCCAAGCATTTATATGGGGTTTGTGAGCAATGTACTACAACTTGCTTAATGGCAACATAGACCTGCTATGTGCCTAAAACTGGGGCCATGTGCATGGTTTGCAGTTTTGGTAAACAGACTTCCATCATGTTGGACTGTGTGGAATGAGCAGGAAGGATGGTATATAAGCTAGTAATGCCACCACTTAAGTTTTTAAGAACTGCTTAGCATTTTAAGAAGCCGTCCTGGCCAGTAAAGAATTACAGATACACAATAGGACAAATTCAGATAAAAAAAAAAAAAAACTCTAAATAGGTCACAGAGTTGGATAAATGTATATAGGTTTGGGAGAGAACAGAAAAAGAATATAGACAGTTATAAAGTCTTTAAAGAGACATAATACAGAAGTCATAGATTAAAGGGGTAAGATAATAAAAGAAATATTAAACTTGTACAAAAAGTAATAGAGTAAAAACAAGCCACATAAAGATGGAAAATTCATAGAGAGTCTGGATTATGTATATTATTGTGTTATCTTTGAATTTTTTGACTGCAGAGAGACATTTGATTCTGGGGACTGCTAAGATAAGCCACCATATATATTTCAAAGGCATCTTGACTTCAAAATTTGAGCCTAAGGATACGTTGCTTTGAAAAAGAGGGGCTTCTTTTGTTTACACAGAGAATGAGAACCTGTGGATTCATTCCAGGCTAATGTGGTTTGATAGAACACGATCTCCTGAATGGTCACTGTGAATGCCCCAAAAATTACTTTGCCCAATAAACAGCAGGAAGCAGTATGGAGAAGAATTATACCCATACTCTCAAATATTGTTTATAATTTTTGTTTAAATTTAAAGGGGGATAGGCTACAGAGATGGATACTTTGCATTGGTATGGATCTTGCTCTATTGACACAAATTTAAGTTCATTTTTGTTACATATATATTTCTGCTCTTGATTAAGGTGTTATGATTGTGCAATTCATTTAAAAATAGAATGCATAATTAAGAAATACAGTTTAATAGATAATCATGTATAATAGTCAAGCTTGTAGTCATGTTAATTAGATTTTCTAGATGTAAAAATATTTATTTCAGATGGATAGGCATTATTCAAACCTTTCAAAAGACTACAGAATATGGCATTTAAAATGCTTAAAAATTTAGGACTTTTCGTGACAGTGAGATACATTTGTTCCTGACAGCACCAAGCTACTTCAAGAAGATGATGGGCATCGAAGAGGCTCCTTATGGAGTTTGTTAGTTATTTGGGCAAGAAACTGCTCTTGCCTGGATTGCTTGATAAACTGGACATGCAGGACTCACAGAGAAATGACTGCTAAACTTGCCTAAAGGTGAGATGATCCTTCAGGGCTTCCTGCTTCATGAAAGAATCTGCAAGATTTTCTTCAGGACACAGAAGAACGTGACTGGAAACTGCCAATATAGGCAGAACTGACTTTGAAATTTCCTGATTCGTAGAAAAGTCTGCCAGTTACAATGGACCTGTAGGCTGAAGATGGATGTTCTGATGGTACAGAAGAACTTTTGGAGACTGTCAAGGCAGTGAGATGTCTCTGTCATTTCTAGAGTTTTGCAAGTTGCTTACAATGTACTTCCTGTTTACTTAGGTAATATTATATCCTTCAAGAATCTTTGATGGAGTTGAAGAATAGATACTAATAATACCGTTTTCCTTAGTTATGATAAAAGATAAAGTAGATATAGATATTATAACTGAAATTCTTACTTGATAACTGTTTTGTTATATGTAATTTTACTATGTTAAAGTTGAAACCTTCCTTTTCATTTAAACAGAAAAGGGGAGGTAATGTGGGATTCCCCTCTGTATGTTGTGAACATCATTAGTTAATAAAGGAACTGCTTTAGGCCTATAGCAAGCTATAGAGGAACAGAGGTAGGCTGGGAAAACTAAACTGAATTCTGGGAGAAATAAGGGTGGGATCAGAGAGAAACCATGGAGCCACCACCGAACATAGACATGCTGAAACTTGGCTGGTAGGCCATGACCTCATGGTGATGCACAGATTAATGGAGATGGGTTAAATTATGATATAAGAATTAGCCAATAAGAAGCTAGAGCTAATGGGCCAAGCAGTGTTTTAAATAATATAGTTTCTGTATGATTATTGTGCTGAGATGCAAAGAACACACTAGCAGCATTTTGTAACAATTCTTCTCCAAGGAGAAACTTTTGCTCATGTGAGACAGAGGGATCTAATTCATTCAGCTCTTACCATTGCCACAACAGAACATGACCTTGCTCTTTCTTGGTTTAATAATGAGCTTGAGTTCAGTGTTATGCAGCTATTCAGGAAACTGAGATATGAGTTTTTTTTTTTTTCATATCAAGGACAGCCTAGTAAATTTCTGTCAAGAATAAAAAGTGATAAAATACCTAGTGATATAGCTCAGTGGTAGTGATGTAGATGAGTATGTGGTGGCTGGGTTTAATCTTTAATTATCCAAAATAAAAAGGATTACTGATTGCTTAAGAGTGAATGTTGCTATCTCTTGACTTTATGTGGGGTGGAGATCTACTGGAATGGCTTGCATACTCATTATCCACTATCGAAGGTCAGAGAGTACATAAAGAGCTGCTATCTGAAAGGATCATCAGATGTGGTCATTAATAAAAGGGGTAAGCAAAAGCATACCTTAGAGCTAGATGAAATGGAAGAAGTGGGTACATAACAGGCAGAGAGAATGTTTGGTACTAACTGCCTGTGGATACTCTGCACATGAAAGTCATTATCATCAGTTTATAGACTCACTTTACAGTGAATAAACTAGATGTGTGTGGAAGCCCAAAAATGAAGTCAGGACTGATGGGATATACAATTAACAATGCCTGATTAAGAGACTATTTAACTGACAGAACCAAGCACATAGATATTAATAAACAAAAGTTTATTAGCAAACCCAGAATCAGCTATAATTTCTTTCTTTTATTTTAGCCTTCTTCTTTTAGTGCAAGTGCATTGGTCTGAGATACACTAGTTCTATATTTTTTGCTGATTTATATGCCAGTTTGAACCAGTATCAACTTTGTATCAGGGATAATGAAGCAGCTCTACAAAATTCTCAGCTTAACATCAACGGTATAATACCATGTAGTTCCAACTATTCTAAATTAGTTCTAGCAGCTCTTTGCTATATTGAACACAAGCAGTTTTTTCCCCTTCTGATACATTCCTTGCCAAATATGGGCAGAAAATAAGATTAGTTATCTTAGAAAGGGTTTTCTCTCTTAGAAGAGCAATATAGAAGGTGAAAATCTCACTCTGATTGCCCTGGATTTCTGAAGGAAATAGAACAACATTCTGGCATGTGTTATTCAAAAGAAAGTCCTGCCCTGATTACAAGCCACTGCTCTGATTTTCTTGAAACACAATTATTTCCTGTAGGCTGCATTGATATTTGTCATGAAGCCACCGTGTGCTAGACTCTGTGTAGGCTAGGACAGCATGAATTTTATTTTTCTAGAAGAAAGATAATTATATAAAATGATCTCATGGCATACATTCCCATGTTTAGGGTCACAAAACTTGAGCACTCAAATCATTTTATCAGCCACTCAATCGACCATACCTTCTGCACACCATGGTAAGTTTCACTGTGGACTGCTATTTTAGATGCTATAAATGATGATTATGGAAAAATAAGAAAGACATTATTGAATAATTTCTCATCAAAATGGACAGACAAGCTGAGGGGAGTAGAACACTTGAAATGTGAAAGTGATACAGAGTTTGAGGTCATCCTGGTCTTCATGAGACCCAGTCTCAAAGAAATATAGGTAAGTAAACAGACACATGCAAAGGCAAGCTCAATAAACCAACAAAGTTTTCCTATTAAAAAAAACTTTATAGGTTTCTGAAACCACATTGAACTCTGACTGATACAAAGTCTGATTATATTTAGTTTTATAATGCAAAATCATTTTTTGAAAATCTTCTAAATTGTTAGAATGTTGCAAAAGCCAACCAAGTACTCCACAAGTAAATGTACTCCTTTATTGCTAAAAGAAAAATTGGAGTCATCATACCAAGTCGTAAGACGTTCTCTCTATAGTAACTGAGAGCTTTTAATGACATGCAAAAAAATTCAAAGACACATAGATAAATCTAAGCCTTCCCTTCAGATAGTCTCTACTTTATGGATGCTGCATTGTTTCACAGTAAACATAAAGTTTTAAAGGTTGACATTAATAAGATAGTTACAGTTTTTATTAGTTATGATAAAAGATAGATATAAAACTTTAACTCACCAAGATAGAATAATTATTTTCCTAATTTTGTCAAATACAAATAGACTAGATATCATAACTATAATTATTACTTAATAACTGTTTTTGTTGTATGTAATTTTACTATGTTAAAAGTTAAAACAGTCCTTTTTGATTAGACAGAAAGGGAGAAATGCTGTGTTATGATCTTTCTGTATGCTGTGAATATATATTCCTTTAACTGGTTAATAATAGAAGCTATTTGACCTATAGCCCAGCAGAATAAAGCTAGGTAGAACAGTTCAACTGAGAACTCAGATGAGGAGAGACACCAGCCAGCTGTCAAACAAGAACATGTTGAAAATGAGCTAAAAGTTTTATCTATATTTTGCCTTGAGTCATGTGGCAAAATGTAAAAATATGGGTTAATTTAAATGAAAAAGTTAGCTAATAATAATACTGAGCTATTGGTCAAGCGTTAATACTTAACAAAAGGACTATGCACAATAGTTCTGGGAGATATCCACTGTCTCACACAAGCAAGTCCATGCCCTGTTTCTGGGTTTTGGCTCTACTCCTTGGTTTGCTCTACCTGCTGGCTTGGAGCCTAAAATCCCTTGCCAGTTTTGTTTCTTAAAAATCCAGAGGAAGGTGCTTTTCTCTGCTCAGATGCTACCTGAATCCAATGAAGTTCCACCGAAGTAAGTTATAATGTAGCGATATTCTCTTCAAAGATCCCACCAATGGTCTTAATTCTTTGAATGATAATAGCAATAAAACAACATAAATTTACTCCTTCAAGGGCCTCAAAATATTCGCTTATATCCTTTCCCTTCCCTGCTCAAAGAATGTCCAAAAACTGCCATCTAAAGCCACAGTTTATGACATACTGTTATTTAGTTTCCCAATGAATATAACCCACATACTTGTAGTAACTATAATTTATAATGAGTTGTCATGAAAAAATCATCTATACACAATCCAAAATTATGTAAAGATTGTATCTGCAGAATAGAAAGTGATTTTCCACAGTGCTTGAAAGGGTATACAAGGCTAGAATGATTCTAGTATTATCAAACATTAAATGAAACGTATTGTCACAAGAGTAATCAGTTCCCAAGTATAACTTTGGTGGCAAACAAGAAGCAATATTTTCCTCTTCAAAAATATATGTTCTTCCCTCCCCACAACTATCACCTACAGGAGATAACCAGCTTTATGATCTTCTTGTTTTCCCTCTTGTGTTCGCAAAGTTGTAGAGAAAGAAACTTGAGTTGAACTCCAAGATCTGCTTCCTTTTCTTTTATTTGCTTCCTTAGAATCTGTCACATCACAATACCTGCTATTTACTTACAGAAAAATAGCCACATCTAGTCATTTAGCTATTATGTATAGCTTTATTCTCATTTAAATGTTAGAACTATACATGACTGACAAAATATCAATGAAATGATTCTTAATGATATTCTTCTGTACACATAGACAGGGCCTTGTCCAGCCATCATGAAAGGGGTTTTCTCCAGAAGCACATGAGAGAGGGTTCAGACACCTACAATCAGAAATTATGCAGAGTCTAAACTGGAGGTGTCCATCGGGAAAGATTGTAGAAGTTACAGAGTAGAGAAGGCATCGCGAGGACATCAGATAAATATGGCCCACTGAATCAACTAAGGTGGACTCACATGTGCTCATAGAGACTGAAACAGCAACCCCACGGTGTGCAGAGGTCTGCTGCATTGGTCCATTTGTGTATATGTTGTGGCTGTTAGGTTGGTACATAGATCTTCTCGAACATTAATGTACAAATAAGCTATCTGTGAATCTTGTTAGAATAAGGATGCTCATTCAGGAGGTCTGAGGAAGATCTTCTTGTCTTCATTTTTAATATATTGCCAGGTATTGTATGGCAGTTTCCTCTGAGATGGAAAGATTCCATCCTGCAGGGAAGCACTTTATGACAGAAAGTAAACAACTCAAAATAACTTCAGCAAGTCCATAAAATTAACCAAGTTCACTAAGTCCCTCCTTCCCAAGAGTAAACAAAAAAGACTGTTAGAAGTCACTTTTATATAAGCCAAGCTTCAAGGAACAGTCTCAGATGAATCAAATTGTAAGAGAAGTAGAGATCAGCCAAGAAGTTTGAAAGAAGCAGAAACCAGTTTGCTTAGAAAAGACTTAAGCCAACTCAGCTGCCTGAAAAGGACACTCTCCAACCTGTTGAGCTACCTGCAGGTTATGCGGTATGCTCCAGGTTTATGAATTTAGTGAGCTGTCACCCATGTTGATGTAGGCTTTGGTGATGCAGGCATCTTTAACTTATTTCTGTTCCTGTAAGCCACAGTCCTGTAAGTAACCCCAATAACATTCATTGGTTCATCAAGTTGGACTTAGAAGGCATTCATAATTTAGTTTCTTTGCAGGCTCCCTCTCTAGATAGGGATAGCTAGGGTGAATAGATTGTATGTGCCAGAAAAAGGCAGTCATACAACAGGTGATGCTATTCATTTGCAGATGACAATGAGTAATAAGCCATTATTTTGTATTGTGTTTTCTAAAACCAATTTATTTGGAAAGCGGTTGGTCTTTCTGGTTAGATCAAAGCCTAAGTAGCAAAATCAGTGATGGCGCTTAGAAGGAGTCCTAATGAGGGAAGGATACACCACGAACAGTAGAAGAAGCACACAGAGCACCAATCGACAAGAGCAGAAAAGAAAATTCCCAAAGCATGCCATAGATAAAATACTAAGTTGTAACAAAGAAAGTCTATTGAAAGATGTGAAAAAACAAAAATAAAAGCCGGGAGGTGGTGGCGCATGCCTTTAATCCCAGCACTCAGGAGGCAGAGGCAGGTGGATCTCTGAGTTCGAGACCAGCCTGGTCTACAGAGCTAGTTCCAGGACAGGCTCCAAAACCACAGAGAAACCCTGTCTCGAAAAACCAAAATAAATAAATAAATAAATAAATAAATAAATAATAAAAAAAACTAAACACAATTCACATGTAAAGGAAAACATATCAGAATAACAGTTAATTTTGCAATGGAAACTCCTAACGCCAGAAAAACACATAGTAATGCAGTAAAACTCCTAAAATATTATGAGGGTTAGCCTAGCCTAATATAATCAGAGAAAATATCTGCCATAATTGAAGGAGAAGGAAAATAATGTTTCGCAATATAAAAAGCCTTAAAAATTATATCAAACAAATCTAAAGAAAATATGGTAATCAATATTTCAGACTGAAGAGAGGAATGAGCAAAGCAGAGACTGTAGTAAGAAATAGGAAGTCATAATGATTAAAACACAAATTACCTCAGAGAACACAAATGACATCAAAAATTAACAACACAATGACCACAATTAACGCCCAATTTAATAATGACTTTAAATATCAATGACCTTATTTCTCCAGTCAAATGACACAGCTTGACCAAATGGAACAAGAAACAAAATCCACCTCTCTGAGGTCTACAAGAAACACATATTATCTAGAAAGATAGGCACTGTGTTAAAGTAAAAGATTAAAAAATTAATCTAATTAAATAGTCCCAGGAAGTAAGAAGGCACAACTCACCTAATAGGTGAGAAGACAGTCTTCAAACTAAAACTAAACCATAAGTGATAAAGAAGGACATTTAATTCTGAGGGAAGACTTAATGAAAAATACATTACTATACTAATTGTTTATGCACCAAACTTAGATACATTCAGTTTCATAAAAAAATAATTACTGGATTTAAAGATATAAATTAACATCAGTCCAAGAATTTTAGGTGATTTCATTATTCTACATTCTAAAATACACCATCTACTAAAAGTAAAAAGAGAAGCATGAAAATTAATTGGCATCATATATCCAGTGGACTTAATCGATTCTACAGAATTTTCCACCCAAACACCAATGAATACACATTATACTCACCAGCACATGAAAACTTTTCTAAAATAGACTACATCTTGGAAAACAAAACAACTAGTTATGGACCCAAAAAAGACTGATAATTCCTCTTATTCTATCTGAAAACGATGCAATACTAAAATTGAAAACAAACTTAAAATTGAGACCAAACAACTTTATTAAATATGTAAATACATGGCTATTAACAACTCAATACTGAAAGATGAATGAGTCAAAGGAGAAATCAAGAAAAAAAATAAAAAAATTTTGGAACTAAATGAAAATGCTAACACAAATCAAAAAAATCTGGGACAGAGTAAGAAAAATTTATAGCTCTAAGTGCTTACATTAAAAAATAAGAAAAAGAGAAAATAAATTACTTAATGATGCAACTCAAAAGGCGAAAAAGCAAGAATAAACAAAATGCAAACCTTGCCAATGGCCAGAAACAATAAATTTCAAAGAATAAATCAAGGAAATAGAAAACAGAAAACAATACAAAGAATCAGTTAATCTAAGAGGTGGTTCTTTGAGAAGAAAAAAGATTGGTGGACTCTTGGCCCAACGAACAAAAATAGAGGACTCAAATTAACAGAATCAGAAATGAATAGGGAAGCATTACAACAGATACCAAGAAGTTCAGAATAAAGTAAGGGAATATTTTTGAAGTCTGTATTTCATTAAACTTGACAACCTAAAAAAAAATAATAATTAAAAAAAATCAATGCCCAAGCTGGTCTCAAGCTTGTAATCCTCCTGCATCTGCCTCCTTCAGCAAATCCCATGGTCATACATGACATCTATGCTAGGTCCTAAACATATGTTATAGTTGTTGGTCGGGTGTTTTGGTGAAATTCCTGACAGTAGGACTGAGGGTATCTTTGACTCTTTTACCTATTCTTAGGTCCCCTTCCCTCCTACTGGGTTGCCTCACCCAGCCTTGATTTGAGGGTTTGTTCCTGGTCTTATTGTTTCTTTTGCTCTGTTCCATTAATGTTCCAGGGAGGCCTGCTTTTTTATTGGGGGAGACAGGGAGAGGAGTAGATTTAGTGGATAGAGGAGTAGGGACAGGGAGGAGTAGAGAAAGGGGAAACTGTGGTTGCGATGAATTGTATGAGCGATGAATAAAAAAATGGTAGAAATAAATGCATTTTTGGAACCAGCTATATCCCTATATTTTACCTAAGAGGTAGTCAACTATCTAAACAGACCTGTACATAATGAGAGAATTAAAATAGTAATAAAAAGCCTTCCAGCTAAAATATGTCCATGTTCAGAAGAATTCAATAAAGAAATCTACTGGACTTTGAAAGAAGATCTATGGCCAATACTTCCTAAATTATTTTTTAAAAAAGACAAAGAAGCAAAGGAGAACTCACAAACTGCTTATAATCAAATATAACTCTGATACAAAAACCAGATATAGACATGCAAAGAAAAAGTAATTATAGGCCAATATTGTTGATGAACATAGACTCGAAAATATTCAATAAAATACTTGCAAACATAGTATAGACAGAGATTAAAAAGATTATCTGCCATAACAAAGTTGACTATTCCTGAAATGCAGGGATGGTTTAATTTATGTGAGTCCATAAATGTTATAAAAATTGACTTAGAGATGAAAATCTCATTAGATTCAGAAAGTTTTTTTTTTTTTTTACAAATTCCAACATATATTTTTCATTAAAAACCTTGGACACTGTAATCCAGAAAGAAAATACCTCAATATAATAAAATAAATATATGTGAGAAACTTATAGACAACCATTCTTAATGGAGAAATGCTTATAGAAATGCCACTGAATTCAGAAATGTGGCAAGGATGTTCACTGTTTCTACTCCTTTTTAATATTATGTTAGTGGTACTAGATGGAGTAATGAGACAAAAGAAGGAAATTAATGGGATACAAATAGGGAAAAAAGGTCAAACTATTCTATTTGAAGATGATATGATTAAATACATTAGATATCCCAAAAATTTCTATCAGAAAATTTCTAGAAATGGTAAAGAAATTCAACAATGTGGCAAAATATAGAATCAACTTGCACAAATCAATAATTTTTCTATAAAACAGCAACAAACATTCATACAAAAAGATTATGGACATACTCACAGTCACAGTAGCCTGAAATAAAACAAAATACCTAGGAATAAACCTAACAAAGAAAGTGAGGCACCTCTACAATGAAAACTTTGAAACCATATAGAAAGAGATAGAGACATCAGAAAATGGAAAGAAGCTATATGCTCATAGATAAAATAAATATTGTGAAAATTTACAAAAAGCTATTCATAGAATCAACACATCTTAATCAAAATCCCCATTTCATTCTTCATAGGAATGGAAAAAACTTCACTGCTACCTGGGGCTATGGTGACCTCCAGGCATAAACTTTGTGTTCATGGACCTGCCTCAGGCCAGGTCTGTGTTGAAGTCCATGACTCCTGTTATCATCAAAGACTGTACAGATACCTAAAGCTTAGGCTGTCACCTGGCGTCATGTTGGTGTTTGTGGGCCATGCAGCTGCTGCTGGATGAATGAAGAGGTGATGGAGAGATGAAAAAGACAGAGGAATGAAGTGTTTTTGTTTGTTTCTGTTTTGCTTTTCTTGTTGTTGTTTTATTTATTTTAATATTTTTATTTCTTTTTAAATTTTGTTTGAGGGGGATACTGAGGTACTGGACAATCAGTGGGATTTGGGTGGTACATGATACATAATTCCCAAAGGATTATTTAAAAAGTATGTTCAAAAGAAAGAAGGAAATAGAATACAACTATCTCTAAATTGATATGGAACCACAAAAGACCACAAATGATCAAACAGTCTTAAACAAAAAGAACAAAGGAATTATCATTGCAGATCTTGAGATATATTACTGAGCCATCATCATAAAAACAGTATGGTATTGGTGAAAAAAATATATGAGTACAAGTAATTTTTAACACTTGACAAAGATAACAAAAACATAAGCTGAAGAAAAAAAAGCATCTTCAACAAATGGTGCTGCAAAACTAGACATCCATATGCAGAAGACAGAAATTAAAGCCATATCTACAATCTTACATAAAAAGTAACCCCAAATGAATCAAAAACACAAACATAAAACACTAAAAGTGCCAAAAGAAAACGAAGGAAGTTTGCTATATTACATGAATATAGGAAAAGGCTTTCTGAATAAACTCCATTTGGCTCAGAATTAAGGCCAACAATTGACAATGGAACTTCATAAATCCAGAAAACTTATTCACAGCTAAATAAACAATCAACTGGTTGAAGAGGAAGCCCGTAGAATGGTATAGAATTATACATCCAACTATAAAACCGATGGAGGATTAATATCTACAATCTATTTAAAAAACACAAAGATTTAAAAAAAATCAGTCATTCAAAAAAATAGGCTTGATACTTCAACAGAGTTCTCAGTAGAAGAAAAATAAAATCTAAGAAATATCTCAAAAAATCCACTGTTTCCAGATATTAGAAAAATGCTAATTAAAACAGCTTTGAGATTTCATCTTACCTTAGTCAGAATGGTAACGATCAACAAAACAACTGACAACAAATTATAGATAGGGTGTGTGGAAAGGGGCATCATTCATTATTGGTGAGAATGCAAAATAGTGCAGCTGCTATGAAAATCAGTGCAGAGAACTCTCAAAAAGCTATAACTGAATCTACTTTATTGTAGTTTTTGTAGGCTTGTTGCTGCTGCCTGTTGTGCAGTCCCAATTTTCCTGGGGTTTAGAGGGTGAGAATCATGGAGGCAATGGCAGAGACTCTGGGAGATTCCAATATAGAAGCTCTTTATTGTAAACAGGTTGGGTTTTTTTTAATGGGGTCAAGGAAATTAAGCTGCTGCAGGAACGTTTATGGTTGGTCTTTTTGAAACTGGCAGTCACTACTGGCATGTTGTGATTGGCTAGGAGCACGCATCATTCATTACTTTGCTTTTTGTTCACTAACAACTTTCACCTATGAACCAGCTGTACTAATTCTTGCCATATGCCCAAAAGACTTGACATCCTATTTGACAGAATCCATGTTTATTGCTGCTTTACTCATAATAGCTAGGAAATGAAAAGAAAAAAAACTTAAATGAGTTTCAACTGAAGGGTAGATAATGAAATGTCAAATAAATACACATAAATAAATAATATATAATATTAATATTATAAATAAATAATGTTGAATGCTATATAGGTATAAAGAAATATCATGAAGTTTGCAGGTAAATGGATGGAATGAGAGAAGATAATATTGAGGTGAGTAAAGCAATCCAGGCCAAGAATAACAAATATAGGATGTTATCTCTCGCTTGAGGTGCCTAACTCCAAATTTTTAGATATGAGTACATGTCCTTGGATAACTATAGAAACAAGGAAAATGTAAACAGATTATATTTATGGGTTGGAAGGTTGGGTAAGGTACAAAGAAGACCATAGAAGGATCGGGGAAAATGGAGAAATGGGAGACTCTAATTAAGAAGTGTCAAAGAACATAAATACAGAAGATAGAAGGAAGGGGGAGGTAAAATAACTGTAGGGATGTCTCAAAAATTCATATGAATCATACTATTAACTATCTACCTAAATAAAAGCTGCAATACACATAAGTCTGTATATAAATTTGCATACATAATTTAGATAACATTTTCTCCTCTGGACTGATTATGCTCCCTCCAAGGGTAAAAGACAACCTGACGAAAATACTGGACATGAGAAGCTCTCTTTTGAGTTGTTGGTCAGGGTTGTTCAAGAGACTCCCAAATACATCTCAGGTTACTGCTATTGCCCTTGATTAACCCCAGAGGTGGGTGGTAACTCTATTTCAGAAGATACTGTACACTTCAAAAACAGGGTCCAGGGACGATAAGCAGGAATTAACCTGAAAGCCTTCTATCTAAGAACTAGATTTCATGGTACCAGAAAGTACATGCAAACTTCCAAAGGATAAAAATCAAACAGCAGTCCTACCCAGCTATGATGCCTATGAACCACAAAAATAACCAACATGGCCTAATAATCATAAGGGTACAGTAGTTGCAGACACATCTTGGTGATAATCATCAGCCCTCTTATTGGACTTAAGACCTACTTAACAAGAGGAAAAGCATTTCTGTTACTATAAACTTAGCTAAGTTCCCTGGGCAAATAGAGTAATGGACCATGGAGGAGAACCTATAACCACCATAAACTAAACCAGCACAATCCCAAATTAAACCCTAAATAATCTTTATATCCACATATATGATGCAATTCTTACCCACCAAAATGGAAACATCTCTTTGCAATATACAGTGACTATTACAGAAAACAACAACAAATCAAAATGATGAGGTGTGGTGCTCAGTCTCGGTGGATAGGTTTAAAAACCAACTCCTAAACAATATGCTTGGGGGTCACTGTGGAAAGTGGGCATAAGGATTTTAAGAACAAGAGAATAATGGAGTTTTCCTTGAAACTGTGCCTCTTAGAAACTTTAGAAGTTATACTTACAGATATGCCTAACTTGACTGCCTAAATATGAGGTGAACAGGTACAAAAATAGACATGCCAAAGTGGACCAGAGCTTATCCTAGGAGGCTGCAACCATATACACAGAACTGTGAGCGTCTAAGGAAATAGTACATCAATTAGTTATCTAATGCCAAATTATCTTCCTGAAATGCTCATAAAAGTAACATTATACAGACTGAGCAGGTTATATTTGGCAATACATTTGTATATAAATATATACACATAATGACTAATGCAAAAAATCTATGAACATTTGAGTAAGGAGGGCTATATGAGAGGTTTTGGAGAGAAGAGAAGAGAAGGAAGGGGAGATAATATACTTACAATCCTAAAAATAAAAGAAATAATCAAAAAGAATATTCGTGACAATTTATTAAGTGTACCTAATATCAGTCACCACATTTTAGTTTCACAATCATCCTCAGAAATAAGTTGTTTTAAAACAAGAAATGTTAGTGCTCCTTTAGACTAGAAAATGATGTATAGTAACCATACTCTTGGTTTCAATTAGTTTATTAAGCATGCATCAAGTTAAACTAAACGTATGAATAGCAAATGATAGGATAGAAATGATGATATATAGACAAAAAAAAACTTCATCAAATCTGGTGCTTAAAACATTCAACGGGAAGTATAATCAAGTCAAAGTCAGTCTAGAAAATCCCTCTGTATGCTATGTTTGGATGATCCTAAGACAGCCTTACACATTAATTAATTTTCTGCTATACTTCGCTGAAGTTATAATATGTTTCAGCAAATTAAGGTAGGGATTCAATAATGGGAACAAAATGATACAGAACATCATTTTGGCAAAAACTAAAAATTCAAAAGTGATAATATTTCTAAAGTAATGGCTATGTTGAAAACAGTAAATGCCACCAAATGCATTTATTTTCCTGTCAAGTGTTCTAATGAGAATGGCACTAAAACAGGATGTGAAATTAATCTTCCTAAAAAGTCATTGTTTTGTTCCATCAGTTTTCTACTCCTGTCATTTAGGAATATCAATAATCTCTCAAAGAGAAGCTTCTGTAGTGGCTACCATTGTCTCTTGGCATTTGTCTTCCTCTACAAAGATTGAAAAGTAAAGATTTAAGATCTCTAATATCTCCCACTGTAGAGATTCACACACTGCAAAAAACGGAGTATAAGCTTTGGCCCAAATCCTCCGTTTGAATGGCTTTATCACCTACAAGTATTTCCAGAGCTCCCAAGAAAGGCAGTAAAAACTTCTGTCATACTGACTAGCTTTATCAAATCCAGGCTATTACAAATGAATATATTTATTGAGAATGGTTTTCCCTTTTGTCATCCCCATGTTTTCTCAGCTTACTGTTAATAGCCTTGTACAGAACGAAATCCCACATCATGCCCCCATCTCTCTACCTACTCAATTTTTTTTATGGGTTGAAAGACTGAATTATAATTGTAAATACAATATTTATAGATATACAATAAGCTGTTGAGACATGTACTCATTGTATCATCAAACTGAGATTACTGGCAAACAATTGATTAAACATTATTCTTCCTATGTAGTGAAACCTTCAAAACCCTCTCTTTTTACAATTTCATCCAAGTGATGTTTTATGATTCCTCAGGCCACAGACAGGACACAAAGTGTAGAATAAGCACAGCAAGTTGATAGAAAACTGGCCAGCACAATTGATCCCCTTTCAGCTTGACACACAACTATAACATTGTTAAACCCTATCCTTTCTATTTTTTAATTCTTCTCTAAGGCTTCACATTAACATTGCTACCTACTCAATTTCATGTTCTGTCTCTCTCCTTTTAAAGTGTTTTTGTCTGTTGGTGTCTTATTACTTTATCAGCTATGCTTTTATATAACTATAGAGATCTGCTTCTGGGCTATCCATTCTATTATATTAATCTTTAGTACCTACCCATGCACCAATACCAGGCAGTCTCAATACAGAAACACTTTCATATCACTAAAATCTTTTTTTTCTACTTCATTTTTCTCTGTCAAACGTGTATCAGCTATTCTTGTTCCTTTGTTTTTTTTTAGATATATTTTAGAGTAAGCTAGTATATATAAAAAAAAACTTGTTGGGACTTTTGACATAAATTTTATTAAATTGAGAGAGAACTAAATTATTTCTAATGTCAAATTTTTTATTCTTTGAGTATGAAATATTTTTCAATTTATATTTTTCCTTCTTTCATCAACATTTAAATTGTTGCAGTATAATTCCTGTGCATGTTTTGCTAGAGTTATACCAAAATGGGTCATTACTTTTGAGCTGCTGTAAATTGTATTATATTTTTACTTATGATTCCACCATACCTATTAGTAGTCTATAGCAATGCAACTGAAACTTATGTGTTGATCTTGTATGAACAAAGTTGCTGAAAGTAGCTATTATTTTTTCAAGATTTTTAATATTCTTTGAGAATATACATTATGTCATCTAAAAGTGAGTAGAGTTTCATGTCTTTCTTTCTAATCCCTATTGAGTTCGTTTTTCTAATTTTACAGTTTGAAATGAAAGAGTAAATTGTTTATTTTGAGACACACACACATATATATATATAAACATTAATATCACCACTTAATTCTTACCACTAAATTAGCAATAACCCTCATATTTACATATGTACTCTTATTGCCTTCTTTTTATTCTATGTATTTATAAATATGTTTTGAAATACACTCTATAAGCTGTACATTACTTAAAAGTTTCTTAAAATTTCCCAACACTTGAATATTATCCATCTTGTTTGGGCTACATATTTAGAGAGTGATGCCATTTTGGTAAGATAATGCCATATACGTTATTTCAATAATTTAAAATATGCTGAGCTGTGGAAATAGCTCATTGTGTAAAATAATTTCTGCATAAGCATGGGAATCTAAATTTGGATGGCCAAAGCCTAAACTCAGATCCTGATACTAGACATCAAAACTTTTAGTGCTCCTCTTCTGAGATTCAAAGTGGAGAAGGGAGAATTCCCAGAAACTCATAAGCTACCTATACTAGCATATTCCCTGATGAACACTAAGAGAACTTGTATCAAATAAGATATAAAGTGGAGACTGACATATGAAGTTGTCCAATGACATCATAGCATGTTCACACACTCAACATGCACACATCATACATACATATGAATTGGGGACACACACAAATACAGAGAGAGAGAGAGAGAGAGAGAGAGAGAGAGAGAGAAATTAGTTTCATTATATTGATGTTTGTTTTATGACATAAGATACAATATATTATCTTGAAAATGATATGTGGTTTTGAAAAGAATAAGAAGCTTTGTAGTAATATCAGTTAGAACCTATTGGTTGATAGTTTTTTTGTCTATAAACTTTTAAATAGCTGCTATAAAACAGTATGTCCAAACAGACTTACAAAAGAGAGTATTTAACATAGTGCTTACTGTTTGTCAGGTTTAGAGACCATGGTTATCATGCTGTGAAATATGACTGCAGGCAAGCAGGCATGGTCTTGGATCAGTAGCTGAAAATTCACATTTTGTGAGAGAATCATGAGACAGAGAGACAGGGACTGGTTTCTTGAAACCTCAAGGCCAACTGGTGTGAGAGGTCCTTCTGTCTATGTGTTGATTTGATTGGTTAATGAATAAAGAAACTGTATTGGCCTGTTGATAGGGCAGAACTTAGGCGGGCAAGGAAGACACAACTGAATGCTGGGAGGAAGAAGGGTGAAGTCAGAGAACCACCATGGAGCCGCTAGAGTCAGACATGCTGAATCTTTGCCAGTAAGCCACTGCCGTGTGGCAATATACAGATTAATAGAAATGGTTTAAATTAATATGTAAGAGTTAGCTGATAAGAAGTTAGAGCTAATGGACCAAACAGTGTTTTAATTAATATAGTTTCTGTGTTGTTATTTTGGGGCTAAGTGGCTGGGAACAAATGAGCGGCCTTCCTGTTATAGCCCACCTCCAGCCACATACCTACTCTAACAACTCCATAAATCCTACTCATTCCAGACAGTTCCACCAACTGGGGAGCAAGTATTCAAATATATGAGCCTATGGGAGCCATTCTCATTTAGACCACCACAGTTGCTTTCTACCTAGGTCTGACTATCAATAGCTGAGAAGAATGGTGATGTTTCTCACTACAATAATAGCAGTAATAATTTATTGTTTTTATAATTTCAGTATTTACAATTTTTATTAATTCTTTGAGAATTTCAAAAAAGGTGTTTTTTAATCATATTTACTCTCAACTCTTCCCCTTAACTCCTAGTCAGATCTTCCATGATCTCCATATATCTCCAGCCATGTATCCTCTTTTTTCTTTACTTAATAACCAGTGAGCTTTAATATATGCTGCCTGTATATTTACTAGAGCATTATTAACCTACCAGGAGCCACTGGCCATATTTCCTCAGCTATAGGTAAGAGTGCATGAATCACTTCACATTCCACGCTAGAATACTAATTGGCTTTGTGTAACTGATCTTATGCAGGTCCTTCTACAGACAACCATAATGCCTTGAGTTCATGAATGAAGCATCGTGTCATGCCCAGATGATGCTATTTTCTCTGGTCCTCATGACCACTGGCCGTTCAGTTTTTGTTTCACATATTTTGAGTCTCTATTATTAGATTCATATTGATTAGGGATTTATTTTCTCATGATAAGTTAACTTAGGACCACTGGATACATTTTTTTCTGATGCTTTAAAAATATTTGAAGTACATAAGTATCTATACAGAACTATTATTTATAAAACTACCTGCTGTGTTTTGATTAAAATTTCTATGGTAAGTATTTTCAATTTTTTTTTATTTTTATGTAACATGCACTATTATATTTGAACAAAGATTGTTGTAAAAAAGCACATAAAGGGATCACATTTCTTCACTACTACCCCAATTTCTGTTTTAATTAGTGTATTGGCAAATTTATTGTTTGTGGGTACATGTGTATATATGGGTTTGTGTATGTGAAGATCAGACATTAATCAAGGGTTGTAACTTCGGTGTGATGCACCTAATTGTGGAGGCAGTTTCTCCCCCTGCTCAGAAGCTTGCTGAGTAGGCTAGACTGGTTGGTCAGTAATTCCTAGATATCTGTCTCTGACATTCAAGCATTGGGGTTGCAAGTGTGTACCACCAAGAGAAGTATGTTTTTATATGAGTTATGGTGAACAAACCAGGTCCATTTGCTTGCAAAGTAAGAATGTCACCAATTGGACTATCTCCCTGGCCATAAGATTTGGTAACTTTAAGTGGCAAATATTTTATTTTCCTTAAATTTAAATTTAATTATTGGTTTGTTACAATTTAACTCTGATAATTCATTTTTATATTCTTTTTCTAATGTTTTTGCTGTGTATCACCTTCAATTTTATGTCATATGACTTACTGTGGGTTAGTTCTAACCATTTTTAAAATTTTATTTTGATTTACCTAAGGTAGTTGTAGTGCCAATTCCAGTAATTGATCCAGGTGTAACATTGTATATGTGTGTATGTACACAAAAATGGCATGTTTCCTAGTGTTACCACTTTGTGACTTGATGAAGTATAAAACCTATCTGATTTTATGTTGCTCACCCTCTTTCATTTGTGATTGCCTTACATATTTGTTAACATTAACTAAAAAACACACCAGGTGTGTTTATAATATTTGAAACCAATTTTCAAATGTGAGGAAACCCAAGAACAGGAGAGCATGCGTTAATTCACAAACTGGCTTATTGCTTTCCATTCTCATTCCTAATTTAGTGCTCCTCCTTTCATCATTTCTTTTTCATTTGGCAAATGTCAGTTAGCCATTATTTTAAGGTACTTCTACCAGGACAAATTCTCTTAGTTTTTCCTCATTGAAAATATCTTCATATCGGTCTCCTTTCTGTAGGTATTTTCTTTGTATGTTGTTGGTAGTATTTTTCTTTGACCATTTGAAAATTATTGTGCTATGTGACTATGATGGCTATTCCTGATTTACAACTTGACCACATCTGGAGTCAACTGAAACCCAAGCTGTTGATCCTTCTGAATGAGATTTTTCTTTATTGGATCATCTGAGGTAGGAAGACCATCTTAAATCTAGGCCACATCTTCTGGCAGTAACCTATATAAGGAACATAGAAGAAAGAAGCTTGTTCTATCACTGGAAAGTTCATGCCTCATTGATATTTTAAAGCCTACTTCAGGATTCTAGAGTATACTGAAGGCCAGGTGAGTTATCCAAACTTGAGGAGATAACAACTCTTGGATCCTTGAACTTTCCATAGAGAAATAGCCATCATTGAAATAGTTAATCACAGCCTGTAAGCCACTCTAATAAATTCCATATGTATGTATTGATTTCATCAGTTATGTTTCTCTAGAGAATCTTGACTAATGCAGCAGCCCTCTCTTCTCCATGGTTTCTACTGAGCAAGCTGCTATCAGTTGACTAGTATCTGCCCTGTAGGTCATGTATAATTTCTCTCTAGCTACTTCAGTAATATTTCACTTTTTCATTATAGAAGTGTGTTTGTGATATCCCTCAGCATATTCTTCATTTAGTTTATTATGTTTCTGGTTTATTCATACTCCTCAATCTAAAAGGTTATAATTTTTATGAAACTAGGAAATTGCTAGTCATTATTCTTTAGTATTGTTTTTTCCATTCTCCTGAAGGCCCAATGACATGAATATTAGACTTTTCATTGCTGCCATGGCTTCTTTCAGGCTATAGCCTATTAAGATCAGTTAATCTCTAATGTTCTATTTTCAAATTCATTGTCATATTCCTTTATCATTTCCTTTTTATATAGGCCATTTATAGTTTTCATTTATATAATTTGTATTAGTTTCTTTATATTTTCTATTGCTTGAGAAGAATTTCCAGTTCTTATTTGTTTCAGCAATTTCATAATTTCTCACTGAAGTCATTGTTTGGCAGATGATTTTAAGTCAACTTAAAGGATTTTTGATGTCTTGATTGAATGTTACTGTCTTTTAATAGTGATTTCTCATTTAAGGTGGGTTTTTTATGGTTTTTGTTATGCTATAAAATTTCATTTCTATCTTACACAGTTTGAAAAGCTTGAGTTTTATTTGAACATTTTATTTTTGGACTCCACTAAAATATTTGTCAGGAAGTGGTTCCAGCCTCATGGGGAATAGGAACATGTCGAAATCTTGGTTTATCATTTTACCTTCACCACACTGTGAAAAGGGATAGGTGTAACTAATTCCCGAAGAATAGAAGTTTAATATGGCTGTGTGGTATCTACTGACAATAGAGGAGTGAATTTTACCCTAAAAATGCAAAAAAATCTAGTGTCTGTATTTGGTCTCTTTGGACACTAACCAATTTGGAAGGGGAGAGGCATCTCCTTATCATTATTGAAAAAGAGTACAGACTTTTTAGTTGGTCATTATTAATGAGAGAAAAGTGGGAAGGAGAAGGAGTTTTCTGGTTTTATTTAATTCCATATGAATGGAGAAGTTCATGCTATAAGGTTCACTTCCTTGATAAACTGCCCTTCTGTATAAACTTAATTGTTCATTTAAAATTACAAGTTTTTTTAGTATATTTTAATTTTTGGCTGTTCATATGAGTATTTCTGGGGTACAAACATTTTCAGTGCCCAGTTCTAGAAACATGAGAGGCATGTAAAATTAAAAACAAGGACATTCATCAAGCTCTGGGGTTTCCAAGATGTCTGCTTTCTTCCCTCTCCATGTGAGGGAGGAAGCTGAAGAACAGAGAGAAATATGTCTATTTCATTTTGGCAAAAAATCATAAGTATTTCTTAATTTTATTAACAGTGTGGTAATTAATTTTTAATTTGCATCTTTAATTTCTGTCATATTTCTATTGGGAGAAAGCTATTTTTGTCTTGGCCCTGTCATTTGAAAATTGGCACGGTCAAAGAAATGTTACCTAAGTTTAAACCTCCAAAGTTCCTGGATTCTAAGGAATGTTGGTTGTTTGGTTTCTTTAAACAATGTGAAACCATATAATGTATATTACTGTTCTTCATACTTACCAACAGAAAGTTACTTATAATGACACCAAGTACTTAAAAATAGAGATAAAGAATAATTGAAAGTTATTATTTTTTTTTAAAAAAATACAGTATGCTAACATTTCCATGGGAAGTAGTTGGAAATAAATAATTTTCCCAAAGGAATGTATTACAGGTGCAAATTATTGTACTAATTTAAATTTTGTGCTGAAAAGAAAATTTATTATCTTAGAAGTCTTACTTACTAATATACCTAAATAATAAATACACCATACTCTGTGAAGAATGGATTCAATCTGATAGAGAAATTTTACATACAACTAAAAAAATGGCACTATAAAATAACTAAGAGAACTTTGAGAATTCTTCTCCCTCCTTTAATTTTTTCCTTTTTTGAACCTGCTGATGAGTAACTCCTATATCTTTATGATATGTCCCCTTATCCTCAATTCTCAAAAATATTTAAAAAATTCATTACATTAGTAAGTTCATTTCCCTCCAACATCAATGGTAAGTTTCTTGAAACTCAATAGATTCTTAAAACAACAATTGCAAGATTCTGTTCATGAAAGTTTGTTTCTCAGAACCCTTGCTTCACATGTCAGCTGAACTGAACACTGACTAGATACACACATTCCAAGGAACCCATTTCTATAAAGTACATTTATAAACTGTAAATCTCTATAACTATTATAGTAAGCAGTTCTAGTAGGAATTTCACTCCTAAAGACACCTGATTTTGACCAAGTAGCCAAAAATATACACTGGAGAAATGACAACATCTTCAACAAACAGTGCTGGTCAAGCTGGATGTATGGAAAAATGAAATTAGACTCTGCACCAAAGGCAACTTCAAATGGATCATGAAACTCAACATAAGACCTGATGATACACTGAGTCTGACAAAGAAGAATGTAAGGAATACACTTGAGCTAATTGGTACAAAAATAACTTCCTGAACGGAACCATCATAATACAGGCATTAAGACCAACAACAGGGACCAGATTAAACAAAATTGTTTTAGACAACAAAGAACACCACTACTCTAGTGAAGAGTCAACCTACAGAATATGAAAAAATACTTACCAGTCATACATCTGTACCTGTGTTAGTATCTAAATTACATAAGGAACTCAAAGAACTAAAGATTAAGAAAACAAAGAGCCCAATTAAAATGGAGCATGGAGCTAAGTACAGGAGTCTCTAAAGATAAAAGGCAAGTGGCTGAGAAACAACAACAAAAAAACATATTAAAGTTTCTCAGAAAAAATAAACATTTCCAACCATTATGTAAATGAAAACTTCTTTGATATTTCACTTTAACCCACTCATTATGGATAAGATTTGAAAAAAATTGTGATGAAAAATGCTGGCATGGAACTGCGTAAAAGGAAATATGTGTTTACTGTTAGTGGGAGGACAAACTGATGAACAACTATAGAAATCAGTGTGGAATTTCCTCAGAAAGAACTCCTACACTCTTCAGCTCTACCACTCTGGGGCATATATCCAAAGATTGTGTATCTTACTATAGAGATACTTGTTCTACCATGTTCATTACTTTTCTAGTCACAGTAGGCATTTATTCAATGATAAATGGGTAATGAAAATGTTTATAGTTACACAATGGAATATTGCTCATATGTTAAGAAATACTGAAACACACAGGTAAATGGATAGAAATGGAAACGATCATTCTGAGTGAGGTGATAAAGATCCAGAATGGCAAACATTGTATATCTTTTTTTTTCTTGTTTGTGGATATTAACTTTAAATCTTCAGATATGTGTGCTTCATATGAAATGCCCATAAAAGGTCATACAATTATTAAGGATAAAAGAGTTAAGCACTTCTATAGAAGAAGAGTTAGGCTTCTGTGCTAGTGTTAAGAGAGAATATTGTAATTAAAAAGGCTAGATTATGTTGGGGGCAGAGTAGAGGAAGAATTACAAAAAGGAATAAATAACATTAAAGATCTTTCAGAAATGAAATGGGAACCTAGTACTATAAAAGGTTTATGAAGGCATTTAGCCGGGCGTTGGTGGCGCACGCCTTTAATCCCAGTACTCGGGAGGCAGAGGCAGGAGGATCTCTGTGAGTTCAAGACCAGCCTGGTCTACAGAGCTAGTTCCAGGACAGGCTCCAAAGCCACAGAGAAACCCTGTCTCGAAAAATCCAAAAAAATAAAAGGTTTATGAAGTATGTATATACACATATAAAAAGTGTTGCAATAGATTTACTCTTTAATAAAATGACAGTTCCCCTAACCCATTACCAATAATGAATTATGCCTTTTGGAGTTGTTAACTAGTGATGCTCTGCAGACCTCCTAAACATTACAGGCTATTGCCAACATTGTTGCTTACCCTCCAGAACTTGAGAGTAATACCCTATTGCTGAAGTCACCACATTCTTGGGTCATAGAACATAGGGAAACCATGCTGTTACTTACCTGGCTAGTTTTCATAGTGTTCCAAGCTGCTATGCATGATACTAAATGAGAAAAGTAATTATAAATCTTACCTGGCAGTGAATTCTGTGAGTTATAATAATGAATGGCCTGCTAAGACATGCCTATTGGTCCAATAGTGGCATGAACATAATGGGAGTCACTAATCACTTTTTGATTGGATTTATGTCCTGCTCCACAAGACAAAACTCATATCTGGTACTATTTTCTGGCCAAGAACCTGTGATTAGAGATATCGTAAGCTTAGGGAAAATCCCACTCTGCTAGATAGTAAATAATATCCTGACAACATAGCATTATGCCCTTACTTTAATGCATCTCCCAACTCAAATCAGAAAACAATAATATTGTAGTAGTTAACAAGTAGCACATAGATCCACAGCAGTCAATATTCAGAGAATAAGAGGATGGATAATTTTCAGCGTTAAATTGGACATCTATAGCACTCTCCCTCCTTCTGGTGCTCAGAAACAGTAAAAATGTAGTAAGAGCCAGAGGCGGTGGATAACTACAAGAAAGCAGTATTTTTCTTGGCACAGCAGAGAAGTTGTATATATGAATTCACAATGGTTATGACAGCATTCATAAGACTTATGCAAGCGCAAGTCAGACAAAATCTCAGCATGGAGCGAGGAGGTGGGCATGAATTCCCAGTCATAACCAAGGAGGTATTGGCTGTTTATAGCTGCTAGGATAGGGACAATCAATTTTCTTCAAGAGCAGTCCCTTGTAGCCCCTGGAAGACTGGCCACACTTCAGTGGAAGGCTAAACATGAAAGAGTATATACGCAGCACAAGTTGGAAACAATGTTTTGTTTGTTTTTTTTTTTAAGATACAAAATTGTATGGCTATAGAAATTGTTGCATCTGAGAGTACTTGGGAGCAGGGTGAATATGATTGAAATATGCTGCACAAAATTTTCAAAGAAATAATAAAACTAATAAAAAACTTCACAAGTGAAGTTTGCTTCAGATAAACACAGATTTATTAAATTAAATACTGTCAAGATGATTTCAAAGGCATTTCCACTGTTAGACCATTTTAGACCACCAGCATTAACTATTTATTATACAGGAGAGTTTTGTGGAAATTGTTTCTGTAACAAATGAAAATAAGATAACCTCTGATTTGTCTAATATGTATAGAATTCTGCAATACCAAGTATTATTCAAAATTAAAACAAAGACTTAATGATTGAAAAACAGAATAAACATAACAAGTAAATTCACATTTAACTAAATATATTTCCTTTGAACTAGAGGATAATGAGAATGCCTCAAAATTTCTACTTCTGTTCATGGAAATTTGGGAGGGAGTGATGTCATGGATGGAGATAGAGACAGAGACCCACACTGGAGCACTGGACTTAGCTCCCAAGGTCCAAATAAGGAGCAGAAGGAGGGAGAACACGAGCAAGGAAGTCAGGACCACCCACTGAGATGGTGTGACTGATCTAATGGGAGCTCACCAAGGCCAGCTGGACTGGGACTGATGGAGCATGTGATCAAACCGGACTCTCTGAATGTAGCTGGCAATAAGGGCTGACTGAGAAGGGCACTGGGTTTTGATTCTACTGCATGGACTGGCTTTGTGGGAGCCTAGTCTGTTTGGATGCACACCTTCCTAGACCTGGACGGAGCGGGGAGGACCTTGGACTTCCCACAGGGCAGGGAACCCTGACTGCTCTTTTTGGCTGTTTAAGGTTTTCTGGACTTAGTGATTCAATTTTAGAATGTATGAAACCAGCTAAATAATTTTATAGTGGAGAAAGCTTGAGTAACACTACTTAACCAAGTGATCAAGGTTAAATTGCTAACAATGTGTCATACTGATATCTAGTAGCCATGTCTCTAAAAAGATGTGATGAGAAGGGCACTTCACCTCTGTTTTATTTCTTCCCAACTCCCATAACCTTTATATAATCATGAGAAATTACATCAGACATATCCAATTTGAAGGACATTCTACAAATGCCTGATAATTATTCTTCAAAACTGGCAAAGTGATGAAAAATCTGAAAAACTCTAATAAATGTCAGATTAATGCAGTGTTATGCCCTGGGCTGAATCCTATGATATAAAAAAAAAAATCATTGCTGGTAAACTGAAGGCAGTAAGGCTAGACGTTTTTTTTAGTAGCAATGCAACAGTAATTTCCTGTGTTTACTACACACATCATAGTAATATGAGGTGTTCGGATTAGAAGAAACAGATTGATAAATACATAGGAACACTCTCGGTACTATTGTATGCATTTTAAATTAAAAGCCTACTTAAAATTGATTAGAAAAAAAATAACCACTAAATAAATCATCCAATCAATAAATGGAAAAACGAATTCAACAGTTTTTCAAAAGATAAATACAAACAGCCGGTAAATTTATGGAGAAAGTGTTCAGAATTCTTAGTCATAGAGAATGTAACTTAAAACTTTATTGAGCTTCCATCTCACCTCAGTCAAAATGGTTATCATCATGATAACAATGCCAAAAAAAAAAATGCTGGCAAAGACATATTGAGAGAGGAATGCTTAAATCCAGTTAGGGATGTAAACTTCTAAAGCCAAGTATAAATCCAATATAAAGATTCTTTAGAAAACTAAAAATTGAAGAAGTATTATCCGTTGGTATAATTATTTAAACCCAAAATAATTTAAATCATACTATCAAGGAAATAAATCAACATACCTGTTTATTGCTTCACTCTTGACAATGGAGATAAAGTAACTAGTCTAGATGCTCATCAAAAAATAAAAAGATAAAGTAAATGTATATATTCAGCTATAAGAGAAAATGAAATTAATACTTTTGTCAGATAATAGAACGTGAGATTACTGTATTCAATGAAATTAACTACACCCAGCTAGCCAAGCGGCGGGGGTGTTGGGGACGCAGCCCCGCCGCTCTTATTTCAACAGATGGCGCCCAGACGTGTGGCTAAGTGAATCCACAAAAAGCCTGAGAAAGCTTGGGAAAGAATGGAGTGAAGCATGTTTTCTTGGTAGCAGTGATTTCTCAAGTCTGCTCGGCTTGCTAGAGGCAAGCAAGCACTCTCATCTAAGAGAGGCTTCCTGACTCAGCTTTAGCTGCAAAACCCTGCAGCTCATTAAGAGGTCCTGCCATGAAACGCTTAAACGGTGTTGGTGAAAAGCTGAACGCATGCTTTTCGGTTTTCAGCCGTAGCAGGAAAAAAAGCTGTGCTGTTTAAAAATGCTAGCTTTCTGGGCCGTCCTGCCAGGACAAACTCTGACTGTTTGAGGCAGGAGAGCCGGCTACAGAGAGAGGACTTGACTGTTGTCTGTTGTAGCTGGCTTGCTGGCAGGGACCTTAAAACGCCTTAGAATTGTGGCTTTAAACATGGCTACAGCCTGTATCTCCGCCATGAGGCTGGAAAGCTAAGGAATGGACTGGATCTACCTGGCAAAGCCACGGCTTTAATCCTACTCATATTGCTCAGTAATTTAAAGGCTCATGTGTTCAGAAAAACAGAGAGAGATACAGTAAAGAGAGATTCAAAGACAAAGAAAATTTCTAAATGGTTTACAGTGTGTTAAAAATGTATGCAGTCTAAAAGTTAAAATTCTTAAAGTAAAAAACAAAAGTAAGAAAAAAAGAAGTTGTGTGTGGTAGTAGCCTTTAATCCCAACGCTTGGGAGGCAGAGGGAGATTGACCTCTGTGACTTCAAGGTGTGGTAGCACACGCCTTCAATCCCAGTGCCTAGAAGGCAAAGACGAACAAATCTTTGTGAGTTCAAGGTGTAGTACCGTTAATCCCAATGCCTGGGAGGCAGGAACAGGCGGATCTCTGAGAGTTCAAGTAGAGCCTGGTCTACAGAGTTATTCCAGGCCAAAGAGATACAGAGAATATGAAATAAAAGTAAAAATAAATGAAATAGAGGTTAAAATAAAGCGTACAAAGATGGAAAATACACAGAGAATCTTTATACTGTATACTATTATGCTCTCTTTGAATTGTTTGAATACTGAGGAAGGAGCAACAACTGCTAAAAGATATTTGTTTATAAAT
The DNA here is from genome assembly GCF_014885135.2 of Alexandromys fortis. Lineage (NCBI taxonomy): Eukaryota > Metazoa > Chordata > Mammalia > Rodentia > Cricetidae > Alexandromys > Alexandromys fortis. Next base: position 77,117 of record NW_026068213.1, read on the forward strand.
GCTGCTGAACTAATCCATCGTAGAGATTTTGATGCCTTGACTTTGAAATTTGGATCTAAAAACATGATGCTTTCGAAAGGAGTTTCCTATTTTGTTTTCACAGAGGATGAGAGTCTGTTCATTTCTTCTATTCCAATATGGTATGATGGACCACGCCCTCCTGAAAGGTTGCTGTGAATACCTTCAGAAAATTGCTTCGCTCAACTGCCAACTGAGATGAAACTAGCACACAGGTTATACCATGAAAGACCTAATTAACGACGCCCCCATTCAGCAGGAAGCAGTTTGGAGAGAAAAAACTGCGCCCATATTCCCAAATATTGTTTATAAATGTTCTTTTACATTTAAAGGGGGAGATGATATAGGTATGAATAATTTACATTGATATGGATTTTGCTTTAGTGATTTAAATTTAAGGTTAATTTTGTAATGTATATAGGTTGTTAATGAATAATCATTAATAATAGTTAAGTTTGTAGTCATGTTAGTTAAGATTTTCTAGATGTGCATAGATATATTTTAGATAGGCATTCTTCATATTTTTCAAAGATTATAGAATATGGCATTTTAAATGTTTTAATAACTTAGGACTTTTCATGACAATGAGACACTCTGCTCCTGGCAGCACCAATCTACTTCAAGAGGAAGATGGGCATCGAAGAGGATCCTTATGGAGTTTGATAGCCATTTGGGCAAGAAACTGCTCTTGCCTGGACTATTGCATAAACTGGACACAGAGAACCCGCAGAGAGAGGACTGCTGAACTTGCCTAAAGGTGAGATGATCTTTCGGGGTTCCTGATTCATGAAAGAGTCTGCAAGACATTCTTCAGGACAAGCAGATAGTGACTGCCTTTGAAATTTCCTGCTTTGTGGAAATGTCTGCTGGAAACTATGGGCCTGTAGGCCGAAGATGGATGCCCCAACGGTACAGAGAAACTTTGGGTGACTGTCCAGACAGCGAAATGTCTCTGTCATTTCTAGAGCTTTGGATTTCTTGTTTGCTTAGGTAATATTGTATCTTTCTGGAATCTTTGAAGGAGTTGAAGAATAGTTAGTTATAGTTATAGTTTTCCTTAGTTATGATATAGATTATTGTAATTTTTATTTGATAACTGTTTTGTTATATGTAATTTTGCTATATTAAGTTAAAGCCTTCCTTTTTTGTTTAAACAGAAAAAGGGGAAGTGATGTGGGAGTGTCATATATCAATCTGTTGATTTCATTGGTTAAGCAATAAAGGAACTCCTTGGCCCTGATAGGTTAAAAGATAGGTGGGAAGAGTAAACAGGAGGAAGAGGAAGTGAGGTCAGACTGCTCTGCACCATGCTCAGCTCTCCCGGGCAGATGCATGCAATGAAGCTCCCCCAAGTAGGCTAGAATCTTCCCGGTAAGTGCACCTTGGGGTGCTTACACACATTATTAGAAATGGGTTAGAACAATATGTAAGAGCTAGCCAATAAGAATCTGGAACTAGCCGGGCCAAGCAGTTCTTAAATGAATACAGTTTGTGTGTTGTTATTTCGGGCATGAGCTAGCCAAGCGGCCGGGGTGTTGGGGACGCAGCCCCGCCGCTCTTATTTCAACAACACCCAAATCAGTTTTACATGCTTTCTCTTATGTTTGCAGTATAAATTTAAGTACACAGCTAAGACAATATGCATATGATTTATATATGCTTTGAAATTGGAGAGTATTTGTGGACAAAAGGACATAATGTTGAATGGGGCAGAAGTTAGAATAATGACAGTAAAAGGACAACATATTACATGTTTTCTCTTCTGTAGAGAATCTAGAGTCAGCTACTTATTTTTGATTCAAATGCAGGAGGACTATTTGAGGAGATGGAGGGGAACAGTAGAAACCGGTAGGCAAAGGGGAATGGAGGAATGGGGCAAAATAGTGGGTGGGCAAATATGAATACAGTAATAATGATAAAAACATTAATGAAATGAATAAGTAAGGCTACAAGAAAATTCCTTTGGAAAACTTTGGGTTAAACAATTTATTTTATCAAGGCTTCAATTGTCAGGATTTCTGGGATAGCGAATAAGCTCTGTCACTTTAATAGAGAAACACAAGTATTACAGTTCCAAAACTATTTAGATAAAATTTTATTTTCCTCAAAAAATTAGCTTTTAGAAAATGTGTGGATATAGAGAAGCTTTACTCTGACCTCTAACACATATTGATCCACGTTTCAATTTTAGTTAACAGCTTTTACTGGAGAGAGAAAAATGGGAAGGACATTAAGTTATCAGAAAGTTTGACACTGGAGAATAATAGATGAGAAAATAATCATTAAATATTGAAAAGAATACATAAATTGACAAACTTAATGATATAAATGTAATAAAGGAAAATAAAATGCTTATCACATTACTGTGAGCAGATTTGTGTCTTAGGAATTTTTAGAGCGAGTTTGTAAAACTGTCACCATCAGTGAAAAAAGACCTAATAGTAGTAAAAAGGTCATCTTTGCTTACTTTGACTATTTGGGTTCTTTAGTTCTTTGTACCACAATACAAAATGTCCTCAATGGGTAATTTTCAGGAAAGGAACAAAATGTGTATTTTAGGGACCAGGACACAGCAGGAAGAAGAAAATGGGAATACCACAGAAGAGCTTGTATCCTCAACAGAGGAACATAAATTTCAAGAAAAAAAAAAATAATATGAAAAAAATCCCTAGACAGTATCATGGAAAACACAGAGGGCTTAAATAATGTTTATATTAATATTTTACAGCCTATTAGAAGTACTAGAAGACTTTAGGTGTGTTAAGGACATGCACTTTTTAATATACACAGGCAGTGCTGAAAATACATTGACTCTTTGAAGACATGTTTTTCAAAACATTGCTATGCTTTCAATAATGTACATGGGTCCTTAATTTAAACAAATTGAATATTACCAATAAGAGGTTATATGGGAAAATAATGACCATTTATATTATCTAAAGACATTATATATGGCAACCATAGCTCTTTTCTTGCTTTCAAATTATTGTATTGTATTGAATAACAGTTTTCATCAATTTTATTACAGCTAAAATATTATCACTTCCCCCTAGTTGTTGGTGACACAGTAATCCCTAAAATATCTCCATTACCAATCCCTATTTTTTATTTTACCAGAAAAAAATGTTGAGCTTACTAGAGGATTCCACAGTTTGATTTTATCAGATACATGTAACCAACAAAGCAGGATATTATACTCATTGGCAATTAGATCCATATATTAATGTGGACACTACTGGCTAACACTCCTGGAATAGTAATTTGGCTTCTCTATACCTCAATTTATTTGTTCATAAAATGGATATGTTAAATAATTTTGCAGTCCTTTTCACTACTAGAATTCTATAATTAAAATTCTTCATGCATCCTGATACCAGCTCTTAACTGTCATGAAAAAGTGAATTCTTATGTAATAAATAGAAAATCAACCGTTTTCACTGACTGAAAAAGCAGTTTCACCTTTACAATATCTCTTACAGGTTTTACTTTTATTTTCATTTTACTTTAATAATTAACTTGTCTTGAAATGTTAAAATCCATATGTACACATTCGAGAGAAAATTAATGGGAAATGAAAGTAACATCCCAGGGAAACATCCTAATACTTTTGTCATATGAACCAACTTCAGTAAAACAATTCATGATTTTATTTGTAATTCTATCTCTTATGACTGCTTGAGAAACAATATACATTTGACAACTGCAAAATGATTTCTTCATGATGATGATTCAAAGTGCAGTGCTTATTATAAAATTTCTAGAAAAGAAAATTTAATAAAACATATACACAAATAAATCTAAAATTAAGGAAATGAAGTGTAAGTATAGGTATTTAAATTTTAAAGTCTTACTTTAAAGATTTTTAAGTTAGATCTAAATATTGCATGAAAAAGCAATTAACACTTTCAAATGATCAATAGTAAGTGTTCCATCTTATAATCTCTAATAATTTAGTATTACTCAAACATTCAAAAGGTAACCTTACCTGTTTGAACAGAATAAGCAACGTGATAAGGGTTACCTTGTCTGAAGTCCCTAAATCTTATTTCAGAGGAATTAGACAATAGTTTACCTCAAGAGTGCTAGATTTCATTATTTATGCCTATTTTATTTTAATACAGTAACTATGTGTTACATGATATGCTTATCTTATTGTTGCCTATGAATTTGGGTGTAGTGAAATACAGAATAATATTTGAATTTATTCTAATACAAAAGCAATCTATAGCAGAACCTCTAATAAAATCTCAAATGTCCTTTGATGATGACAAATAAGAAAACTGAGTAATGATTTGCATGTTAGAACATGTTATTTGCAATAATTCTTCTTGATATCAGTGATACATTTATTGGGGGAAAATATACCCATTAAACCACATAAAGTACAGTGAGATTTTTTTAATAATTGTAAAATAGCAACAAAAAAAATAATCACTAAATGTCTTTGAGTAAAAAAAGAAGTATGCATTTCTTCTAAAAGAAAAAAGACCTGGAATACAGATGAAAATAAATAAACACAGAAAAATGGTTCTTAACCAGTGACAATTCTTGTTTCTCAATGTTTTATTGCAATTTAAGCTGAATGCTAAGGTATTACCGGCTCCTAGGAAGTGAAGGCTGCTAAACATGCTGACATATAGGCCAGTCACATACAGTAAAAATAAATATGTTTCAAAATGGAGATTGTCTGAAGGAGTATATGTGACAAAAATTAATCAAAACCAATGGCATAATAATTGAGAAGTGATCTTGTAAATGGCTTTTTCTTTGGGTCCAGACTCACAAAAATCAACATGGAGACTTATTATTAATGATAAAAGCTTGGGCTTAGCTTAGACTTGTTCCTATAAAGTTCTCATAACTTAATCTGTGTATTTAATGTACATTCTTCTTTGTGGCCTAGTTACTATTACTCTGTACTCCCCATTCTGCTTCCTCTCTATTCGACTGACAACTACTCCTTTCCTTCTCTCCAAGTCCTCTCTGTCTCCAGAAGTCTTGCCTAACCTCTTCCTGGCTAAATAATGGCCATTCATCTCTTTAATAAACCAATCACCGTGGCACATCTTTCAACAGTATAAAGGAATATTCCACAACTTTTTCACAGTTTTGTCTAAATAAAATGGAAAGGTTTTAATTCTAACACAGTAAAACTATGTACAATAAAAAAGGATCAGGTAAGAGTACATTTACAATGTTAAGTCCATCTGCATTTGGAAAGTTTAAAGAAAGTACTTCATGATTTATCTTATTTTATACAAAGTTTTATATCTATGTAATTTTTTGTTGTAACATATCACCATCATAAAAATATCATTTGGCCATAAAACATCTTTTTAGATAAACAACTTAAGATATTTATGTTTCTCAACCTTATAGACTTTAAATCTTATGTAAATTTCTTTTTTCAGTTTTATAATAAGGATAACTATAAGACTATAATGATCTAGTTTTCAATCAGAGTCACATGAAGGATAAAATATTACTTGAGTAAGCAAGAAGTACAAAATTCTGCAATAAATTAACCAAACAAAAGTGAAAGAAGACAAAACAAACAAACATAAAACATATTTTGGACAGGAATTTTGAAAAGGACACTTATATGTGGTACTCTTTGTAATATTAAACTCTCTACCAACATCCCTATGTTGGAATAGTTTACATTCAAGCAGAATTAATTTATCTGACTCAACAACGACATTTGTCAATGTCTAGAAACAGTCTTTTTCTACCAGAGGTCAAAAATGGTATTAATGTCAAGAGGTCAGAAGTCAGGGACAAACAGGATATAATACATAAGATAGCACCATCCAATAAGAATGATTTTAGTCCAAAATGATTTTGAGGTCACCAAACTTTATTGCACTTTAGGTGAACTAATACACTATCTGTAGGGATGAGCTATTTTTAGATGGTCAAAGTACTATGTTTTGCATGTACATAGGAGCAGGTTGAAGTCAAGTCCCTGAGCATGCATTTTTAACAGGAGTAAAAGTCAGCTGACCTCAGAGGTCTGCCTATGAGATCCGTAGTATTATCCTTTAGTAGCCTTTTAACATGTAGTTGACAAGTTCTGTTCTTTGTGCCATCCTATTTGCAGAGATCCACAGCTAGTAAGGCACTGAGCTACCAGAGTGAAATCAAAGAGAGGCAGGAGAGATAATAAAAGCAAAAGGGTCAATACAATGATGGGAATATCTATAGAAATAGCTGACCTGAACTAGTTTGAGCTCAGTGACTCTAGGGTGACAGTGGCGAAACCTGAATAGGTCCAAACTAGACCCTCTGAATGTGGGTAACAGTTAGGTCACTCTGTTGGGCCACTGGCCATGGAACCAGAATTTATCCCTAGTGTTTGAACTGACTTTTTGGAGGCAATTCTCTTTTGAGAAATACCTTGCTCAATCTAGACATATGGGAGAGGGCCTTGGTCTTACCTCAAAGTGAAATGACAAACTTGGTGACTCCCCATGGGAAGCCTTATCCTCTCTGAGGAATGGATGGGGAATGGAATGGGTAGAAGGTGGGGAGAGGAAAAGGATGAGGGGAGGGAGAGGAAATTGGGATTGTTATGTAAAATGAGAAAGGGTTATTTTTAAAATAAATTTTACTAAAAGAAGAAATAGAGTTATAAAAAATAAAATTAGTCACATAAAGTTGGGAAATGCAGAAAGTCTGGATTCTCCATGTTATTGTGTTTCCTTTAAGTTTTCTGATTGCCAATGAAGCAGCAGCAACTACGGAGACACATTGGATTATGAAATCTACTAGATTAAATTAACTTATATTTTTAAACTGTCTTGGCTTTAAAAGGAATGTCAAATATTTGTTTCATTTGGGGAAAGTTTATGCTTTTATTTCCACAGGAAATGAGAAGCTATGGATTCCTTTCAGGTTAAAGAAAATCAGATTTGCTGAAAAAAGGCCCCCCTGAAAATTATCATTACAGGCATAAATAAACCTACAAAAACTACAAAATATGTAACATATATTTGCTCAATATAAAACACAGTATTATCTATGGCTGACTTGTGTACAGCATACAGTCTGTACTCATATTAATACAAAAATGTATGTTACTCTTAAAAGTTTTTGTATTTTCAGAGCAAGCAGACCAATAAAAACAGATGATCCAGGTTACTCAGCATCTCAAAATGCCTCTGTTTCAGTCCTGTCAAAAGTCTACATCTAAAACATGTTCAAGGATGCTGTCCAAATGGCTAGCAAACTCCATTAAGTAGCCTCTATGATTCCCATCTTCTTCTTGAAGTTATTGGTGCAGCCAGGAGCAAATATGTCTCATTGTCAAGAGAAAAGTCCTAAGTTAAATGCTATATTCTGAAGGTCTCTGAAAGATTTGAAGAATAATTATCTATCTGAAATACATCTCTGTAAACCTAGAAAATCTAAGTAATAGGACTACAAGGTTGACTATTATAGATGATTATCTATTGACCTGTATTTCTTAATTATATGTCACATTTTTAAATGAGCTGCACAAACACAACACCTTAATCAAGAGTAGAAATATACATATACACAGTATAACAAAGCTGGCTTTAAATTTGTATCAATAAACCAAGATCCATACCAATGCAAATCGCTATAGTATGTCCCTCTTTAAATGTAAACAAATGTTTAGAAACAATATTTGAGAATATAGGCATAGTTCTTCTCCAAACTTCTTCCTGCTATTTATTAGGTGAAGTAATTTTTTGAGGGTGGTCATGACAACTTTTCAGGGGTTCTTGGTCCATCAAACCATATTAGTCTGGAAGCAATCCACAAGTTCTTATCTTCTATGGAAACAAAAGAACCTCTTTTCCAAAGCATCATAAACTTGGACTCAAATTCTGAAGTCAAGATACCTTTATGTTGTTTTAACTTAGCAACCTATACAATGAAATGTCACTCTGTACTTAACTCCTTCACAGTCAAAAAATTCAAAGAAAATACAATAGTATACACAATCCAGACTCTCTAAATTTTCCATTTTTACATGGCTTATTATTCTTTCTCTATTACTTTTTAATATTTATTTTATTATCTTTATTCCTTTATTCTATGACTATCTCACTCTGTCTCTTTAAAGACTTTGTTTTATATTTTTAAATTATTTACTTCTTTTTCAACTCTCAGAACTCTTTTTCTTCTCTCTCTCAAGCCTATGTACATTTAGCCAACACTGTGACCCATTTAAAGGTTTTGTCCATCTGAATCTGTATTGTGTTTCTGTATTTCTTTACTGTTCAGGAGCACTTCTTAAAAGTTTAAGCCAATGTCTTTTATTTATGGCTAGAAACCAATTATGAGTGAGTACATCCCATATTCATCTTTTTGGGTCTGGGATAACTCACTCAGTATAGTGTTTTCTATTTCCATCCATTTGCATGCAAAACTCGCGAAGTCATTGTTTTTTTACCACTGAGTAGTACTCTAATATGTATATATTCCACACTTTCTTCATCCATTCTTCCATCGAGAGGGAGGGGGAA